>NW_026719943.1:0-10327 GCF_029784015.1 Lycium ferocissimum
TTTAAAAAGAGGGAATCCCCGGGGCCCCGGGCCCTACCCCAATAGTACTAAGACATGCCAAAGAAAGAAAGGTGAGCTTTACATACCTTAGCCGCCCTCGGAACTAATCCAATTTGCGTCTCGGCTTCTCCGAAGATCTACAACACATCAATAGGCATCAAACATTAGCCATAAGTCGTCGAAGTTAATCTCGTTTCCAAGCCATTACTTTTCTACGGGAATTTCGACAAGACCTCCCCTATATATATTCAACCCCGAGAATTCATCTCGCTAATATCAACAACAACCAAACCAATAATCATAATAACGACATCCATAATCAATTCATAACGCATTCTAAGCAAGTCATAATATTTCAAAACGGCCCGTGCAATACCAATGCTCCCCGAAACCTTCCAACTTCATTAGAAACGTTCATAACATATTTTCTACCTTCCAAATTCATAACTACACTCAACAATTCCACACACTACAACATTACTTTTATAAATTCAAGAACTATATTGGAATCACATTACATTCTCAAATCGGCCCATACAATTACAACTTCCATTTGGGTCACCAAACCTTTCCGTCTTCACTATATAACATTCATTACGACGGCAATCAAAACTACCAGATAAAATTGATTCATTTCCTACGTACCAAGCGACCCTGTTGACACACACACAACATTCAAGGTTTCATGATTTCCATTCATTCCAACACACTACAACACCCAACATGCCAATTAAAATTAATTCATCACTCTTAGACATACAATACACGTACCTTACCAACATCAACATCCATGGCTTAACTTCAACATCCATATTTTTATGATTTTCATTCATTTCCATACTTCGCAAATACGCACAACTCACCTATAACATAAGAAAAATAAGATTGAATCATACCTTCTCCTTCCAATTCTTTCTCTCGGCTAGGAGTAGCTATAACATCAACGAATGATTTTCTTGTTCTAACAACCACTCCACGTCGGCACGAGAGCCTTTCAATTAGTAAGAAAACATGAAGAAGATATTTTTCCATGACCAAAACAAGGGGCGTGTTCCGCCTTGCACCATGGCGACCTAACTCCCTCTCTCTCTTTTCTTTTCTTTTTCTTGATTTTTCTAGACTCCAAATGATGAACTTGCCTTTCTTGATCACTCCTCCACACATATATATATTGGTGTGGCACATGACCCTCACGCTGACAAGCACATGGCCGGCCATGTGCCCGCTCCTCTTTTTTTTGTTTCTTTTCCCTCCAAATTTCTTCAATTTTTAGAATTTCCTTAGGATATAAAAGATGACTAATATAGTCAACATGTCATCTAATTCCATACTTATATATCAAGCTTCCATTGTGGCCATGGCCCACCTTACATATTTCATGAAATTTTAAATTTTCTCTAATGCATTCTTAGTCCCAAATTTTCCTTAATCTTCCAACAAAATCATAAACCATTTGTCGTAAAACAAAGTCGAGAGATAACCTTGTCCATAATTCTTCGCAACCAACTTAAAATATTCCGACGTGCGAAATGCGAGATATAACAATTCCCAACTTTCAATTATTCCACTTTTGGTCCCAAATTTCCCTAAATGTTCCATGCCAACCAATTCATGAACACATTACGTCTCAAAACAAAACCGAAGGTCAAAAATCCCGACTTCGCATCCCGGAATGGCTTTGTCCCTAACTTATCATAGTCAACCCGGATTGTCCCAATGTACGAAATACAGGATATAACACCATTCCACCAGTAGTGTTCTTTAATGGTTTGGTACATTTTAGTACCTCTAGGATGCATTGCATATGGTGAAGTGTGTGCTTCATTCAAAATTTCTTTCCTCAAGTTGTCATCTTTAGGAACACATAACCTATTCTGATAAAGTAGAACACCATCCTCCCTTAATTTAAAATCAAGCTTTTCCTCCAAATTTTGAACTTCTTTGATCAATTTCACACACAAGCTTCTCATCTAACTTCGTGCTTCTTTCACTTGTTCAAGCAGAATCGGCTTGACTTGCAGATTAGCAACAATAAAGCCATCGAGAATTAAATGCAAGACAAGCATTCATGGCTCTTAATTTAAGAAACAAAGGCAAATGACTTAGAGATAAACTAGCAAAGGCTTTGCTACTTAGAGCATATCCGCCACCACATCAAGCTTTTACCGGATGATAACCAATCGTTCGTAATCTTTTAACGAGTTCAAGCCATCTACGTTGTCTCAAATTCAACTCTTTCGTGTACCCAAGTACTTCAAACTCTTGTGATCAGTAAATATGTGACACTTTTCGCCATATAAGTAATACCCAAATTTTTCAAAAAGCAAACACTATGGGCGGCCAGCTCAAGGTCGTGAGTAGGATAGTTCGATTCATGTGGTTTCAATTTTCGAGAGGCATACGCAACCACTTTCCCTTCCCCGCATTAGGACACAACCCAAGCCATGATGAGAAGCATTACTATATATCACATATCAAGTTTCCCTTCAGTTGATAGAGTAAGTATAGGAGGCTTTGTGTCAATAGGATTTAGCTTTTCAAAGCTCTCTCGGCATTGTCATCCCATACAAACTTGACATCCTTCCTCAAGAGTTTAGTCAAAGGAGAGGCTATAATGGAGAAGCCTTTGACAAATATAGACCCCCTAAGCCCAAGAAACTTCTACTCAGCTTGGACTTTTTAGGTGGTTTCCATTCAACAATAGCCTTGAATGCTAGATTCACCTTTACACCTTCAAATTACGTCAATATGTCCCCCGGAAAAAAGTTTCACCAAGCCAAAATTCACATTTGGAAAGCTTAGCATAAAGCTTTTCTCTTGCAAAATTTGCAAACAATTCGAAGATGCTTTTCATGATCTTTACTATTTTTGGAATATATTAAAATGTCATCTACAAAGACCGCCAAAATTGATCAAGATAAGGCTTAAACACGCGATTCATCGCATCCATGAACGCGCGAGAGCATTTTGTCAACCCGAATGGCATCATAAAAAATTCATAATGGCCATATCGAGTCCTAAAGGCGGTTCTAGGGACATCTTGTTCACTTACCCGCGGCTGGTAATACCCGGACCTCGTGTCAATTTTGAGAACAACTAGCACCCTTAGTTGGTCAAATAAATTATCAATCCTAGAGAGTGGATACCTATTATTAATTGTTACCTTGTTCAATTGCGGTGAATCAATACAAATCCTAAGAGTTCTAAATCTTTCTCTTTTTCACAAATAAAGCAGAGCTCCCCAGGACGATTTAAACTTGGGCGAATAAAACCATTCTCAAGAAGTTCTTGCAATTGAATTTTCAACTCCTTTAATTCTGCTGGAGCCATTCGATAAGGAGTTATAGAAATAGGAGTAGTTCCAGGAATAACCTCTATAGGAAATTCATGTTATATCTCGCACTTTGTACGTCGGAATATTTTAAGTTAGTTGCGACAAGTTAAAGACAAGGCTATTTTCCGACTTTGTTTTAAGACATAAGTTGCTTATGAATTTGTTGGAGATGGAAATATTAAGGAATTCGGGGTTAAAAAGTGAAATTATGGAAATTAATATTTCATGAAAAATGGGGCCAAGTGAAGTGTTGGAATTTAAATTCATGAAAAAAATAACCCGTGGCCATGCACATGACTTGTGGACCATAGGCCACATGTATGAAGAATATTTGTAGTATTAGATGACTTATTAAGTCATCTTCATTATTTTCATCTCTTGGAAATTTCTAGAAAATTGGAGAAAATTGGAAAAAAAAAAAAAAAGAGGAGAAAAAGAGAGCACATGACCGGACATGTGCATGTGCCCATATATATATATATGATTAAGTCATGAAAAGGAAGACCAATTCATCATTTTGCCAAGTCTAGAATTTCCAAGAAACATGAAAAAAGAAAGAGAGACAACGGCCCATAGGGCTGGCGTCGAACAAGCTCCTTGGAGAATTGGCCAAAAAAATATTTTCTTCATGTGTTTCCCTCTTAGAAGGTGTATATAACAACATGGAGGGATTGTTGGAGCAAGCAAACTAATCATTTTTACGAACACAAAACAGCTGAGTGAAGAACCAAGAGAAGGTAAGGTTCAATCTTTATGTTCACATGTTATGCATGATTTGTGGATGTTGTAGTATGTGGAAATGAATGAAATTCATGAAAATAGGTGTTGGAGTGGGCAGCAAAGTGTGAGTGTGGCCGTGTGTGTGTTGTTGTGTAGGAATAATGAATTAATTGTATTTAGCATGTTTTGTGTGTTATTGTTATGTGTAGAAACGAATGAAACTCATAAAATGTTGGAGTTGGTGTTGAGCCGTGGATGTTGAGTTTGGCCGTGTATGTGTTGTGTTGGATAGGGTGAAGAACTAATTTCATTCGGTATGTTTTGGTTGTTGTGTTGTGGATTCTATGATGAAAAATGAAGTTTTAATGATCCAAGTTGAAGTTATAATCATGTGCCGAATTGGACGATAATGTGATATTAATATGGTTTCTTGAATTTATGAAAATGAAGTTGTAAACGAATGTATTGTTGACATAATATATGAATGTAGAAGAAAGAAAGGTTGGTAATGTTCTTGTTGAATTGGAATGGTTTTGGGTGGAGTAGCCTATTGGTTGGGTTGTTTTGAATATTGTATGGATTGCTTGGAATGTTCTTTGTTATATCCCGTATTTCGAACAACGGGATAATATGAGTAAGTTGTGACAAGTTAGGAGCAAGACAATTCGGGACATGAAGTCGGGATTTTTAACCATGATTTTGTTCTAAAAGCATAAGTCATGAATGACTTTGTTGGCATGGAAAATATTAAGTAAACACTTGGGGCTAAAAATGAATTAAGAAAACTTGGGAATTATTGAAGTTGAGGGGACAAAGTGGCCGGCCAAGCAACTTGTGGGCCAAGGCCACATGGAATTCATTTTATATAGCCAAATTAAGAGATGACTAAGTCATCTTTCTCACTTGAATCATATAGAATTTTCAAGAAAACTTGAGAGAACAAAAGGGAGCAACTCACGGCTAAGGAGGAGGAAAATCAAGTCCAAGAATTAGCCATAGAAAAATTTGATTCTTCTAGCAAAACAACTAATTCAAGGGTGCTCGTCAACGTGGAAGCGTTGTTTGAATCATTGGATCATTCGTTTTCACTCTTGGGAGTCTTAGTGGACGTGTGAAGTGAAGAAGAAAAGGTAAGAACCAAACCTCTTTTATGTGTTATAAGTGGTGTGGGTGTGTTGTAGTATGCAAATATGAATGAAAAACATGAAAATATTAATGTTGAAGTTGAGCCGTGAGAGTAGCCCTTGGGCCGTGCATGTGTATTGTATGTTATGAGTGATGAGTTGATTGTATTTAGCTTGTTGTGTGTGTTGTTGTAATGTGTTGAAATGGATGGAAATCATGAAATTTTGATGGTTTAGGGGCTGGCCGTGCAGGGACAGTTTTGGGGCAGCCATGGTGAGTTGATGTTGTATGGTGTTTTGGTCATTGTCGTCATGCGTTATACGATATAAAAATGATGGTTAATGATCCCTAGTTGAAGCAAAAATCGTGTGGGCTGATTTTAAGGATTAATATGACATAACGTAGTTTCTTGAACTTTTAAGAATAATGTTGTTTAAGCATGGTTTGTTGATGTACTTTGTGAATTGTGAAGGAAGGAATATGTTTGGTGTTATTCTCGGGTTTGGAGGCAATTTCGGGTAAGTTGGAACAATATTTGGTTTGTTTGAAATATTGTATGACTTGCTTAAGATGTTCTTGCATATGGTTGGAATGGGTTCGGGTGGATAATTGAATGTATGAGCGTTAATGTTAATTTGATCATATGAAGTAGTTGAATAAATTGGAATGTCCCTTAGTGTAGTAACATGCGTTAAGGTTGGAATGTGTTTGGATTGGAATGTCAAAGTTGGATATATATATTGTAAATTGATATTGTAGTTTGGTTGTTGGCTTGGTTGTTGTTGGATTTGGCCGAGTATAAATCTCGGGGTTGGTGTATTTACAAAGGAAGTCTTTGCCCGAAATTTCGGTAGAATTTAGTGTTCGTTTGGAATTGAATTCATAAAGGCTTATGGCTAATGATAGTATACTTGGCGTTATGTAGATCTTGCGTAAACCCGAAGCTTGAAGGTTGGCTTTGCTTGCGAGCGGATAAGGTATGTAAGGCATCGTTTTCTCTTTTGGCATGTCTTAGTGATACTAGGTTATGACCCGAGCCTTGGGGTAATTCCACTCTTAGAATCCGAGCTTAGGTATGTACTTTGTTCGCTCCCTTGAAATCTACTCTTTGATGGGGCCAAAATAAGACTTTCATGTTTTCAAAAGATTGAATTTCAAAAGGTTTTACAAAGGATTTTGACTACAAAGGGTCCCGAACTTCAAACGTCCGTAACTTTTGCATACGAGCTCGGAACGCCCCAAAACATAATAGGTAAGCTTATAAGGCATAACTTTCCCCAAACTACCGTAGTCGGGCTCGGATGGGGCCGGCACCCGTTCGTGGGGCCGCGGCTTTTATGCTCGTCCTTGTGCCCCGAAGAAACTTAGTGTTATTTTCTCTTCGACTTCCGCATATGGATTTCTTATTTGATTAATGAGTTATGAATATGATTTTATGCATATGGTTGCTCACGACTACGCTCGTGCTTATGGTCATCGCCTCGTTCACGGATCCGGGCCGGTTATGCTTCGTGCGAATTATGATATACATTCCGGTGTGATCTTGTGTTACGGTTCACCGAGCTCCTCTCCGGAGGCCGGGTTCCGTTTGGTGTGATCTTGTGTTATGGCGTTATGGATGGCTATGATGTGTGACGGGGGATTTGTCGGGTTACGGAGATATGAAATTCTTCCGGTGTGATGCTGTGGCGTGGCGCCAACGATAGGCGGGCGACCACCGTTCTAAGAGCCTTTGCATGAACTATTTTTTTTAAAACCAATGTTTTAATATTTTGCGTATCATATCTACTTTTGTATTTTGCCATCATGATCCTGTATTCCTGCTTTACATACTCGGTACCTGTTACGTCTTGACCCCGCTTTCTTCGAAATTTGCGTTTCATGCCCACGCCGATGTAGCGCGCGGTTGAGGATCCACCGCCTAGGGCATCTACTCCGCGTTTTGAGAGTGCTCTTGTCGGAGCCTACATTTGAGTATATATACTTTTCGATGCATATGTACATATATATTCGGGGGTACGACGGGGCCACCGCGTGTCCGTCATATGATTTTGTTGCACTCGTTTGGGAGTACGTGGACATGTACGTAGGTATGGTTACGTTTACATGCTGACTATATGTGTGTGTGTTATGTGTTTTTGGGCGGTCCACCGCGCGCGGCTAGTTGGCTTGTGTGTGTATACTATGAGATTACGTAGCTATTACGATATATGTTTGCTATTTTGCGACCATCGAAAGCCATATGTGATTATGTATGACTATGCGTGGTAGTATGTCGATTACGAGTGTTAAGTGCGTACAAGTGTTAGCTCGGACATTAGTCACGGCTTTACAGGTTGGGTCGTGACTCGAAAAAGTTTTTTGAAACAAGAATTGTCCTCGGAATATAAAAAACCGACGCGTAGCTCGGCATCTCAAAACATCTTATACATACATATATATACACGATACGAGACATATGCGAGCCAAAAAGTGGCCCTCTCGCTCATTACCGTACAATAAGATGATGGCCCCCGCAAGGCCAAACAAGAACTACGCATCCACACCGTTCGCGTACTTAAAGAGTAAGACCCGCAAATACATACACAAAATTATACCAAAACGTACCCACCCCTCCGAACAAAAGGAGCCGGCTCGACTCCCGCGTCGGTTCCCCTAACTAGCCGGATCGCCAAGTCGCGCTCCCACCGCGCACAGAAACGCGTCTCCCCCGAAGAAAGGGGGCCGCACGAATACGTACCGAATATGTAAAGCATCACCGAAGCAAGAAATGTAGCACAACAAGAAGCAAGTTTAGGCTACCCCGACATGAATTTAATATTTAAATAAAATAGTCCCCCCGGACCCGCCGGCTTCCCGCCTAATAATAATAACAATAATAGTAATAACAATAGTAATAACAATGATAATAATATCAATAATCCTTCGGTGCGTGTGCGCGTTCGGCATACGTCTATCCCCCGTTCCTTCGACATGCCGGTTCCGAATAAAATGATGGCCCCCGGCACGCGGTCCGAACATACGTCTATCCGGCCCCTTCGGGACATGCGGCCCCGACATAATAATCCCTGTACGCCGGCATGCCACTCGTGACATACGGCTACCACAGCCTTCGGGCATGCCACTCGTGACATACTACTAATCCCTAGCCCCACCCCGGGCATAATAATAATAATAATAATAATAATAATAATAATAAAATTTCACACCCCCCGTGAGCGGTGTTGGAAAATCCGAATAATAAAATATCGCACTCCCCGGGTGGTTTTTGAAAGTTTAAATAATAAAAATATCACACTCCTTCGGAGTGGTTTGAAAGGTTTATAAAATATCGCGAATAGTTAGGACATTAGCCAAAATTTCCCTTCAATTGTGGTACAAAAATAAATCAAGTAAAACGATAGGCGGGAATTCGAATAAAGGTCCGCCCGGCCAACGGAGGTTGCGTACATGGGACATGCCTATCGAACCTCATAATATCATTAATAATTGGTTTAGGAGTAGTGACCGGATTCGGACAAGTTTAAGATATTTACGCCCAAACTAGTCAATTGTGACCTATTTGGTTCAATTCCATTGAATGAAAAACGTTCTAACCTTAGTGTGTGAATCCGGAGATGTAGGATTGACCCAAAGGGTCAAAACCGAAGCTAGTACACCTAGATCATGCTAGGAAAGAGTGAAATATAAGGCTTTACATACCTTACGGATGTCTTACGCTTGCTTAAACTCAAGTTCCGTTTCGCCGTAATCCCAAACGTCACCTTTTACTACCATTATTCATGAGAGTTAGCATTTCAACAATGAGTTCATACTTGACTACCGAAATTTCGGCGGCATCTCCCCTATAACTCTAACATCCCCAAGTTAAACTGAAACCCAAAGACAACAACCAACCAACAACAACATCAAAACATCAACAGCACCGATAAACACTACAAAACACGTATTAACATAAATAGTCTTTCTTTAAATATATGCAGCCGACTTCATTCTAACTTCATACTTCTCATCAATATCGACGTTTTCATATTTATTCCGCAGCAGAGGCCATTCAATACAATTCAAAAACATTTCACATAATCCTACCAAATATGCAAAAATTTCCCCCAAACCACAATTCACTTAAAACTTCCAATTCTCAACAAAATATTTAACATATTTCCCCTTTCCCCCCCATTCCAAACATTAATTTCCCCCTTAGACCATATTTCCCTTTTAAAAAAATAAAAATCATATAATTTCCCATAACAACATACATGCCCTTTCAAAGCCAACTTGCGTCGCTGGCCTTTTTTTATCACAAAAGTCACAACAACACAACTAACAAGCTAAGAAAAAACAAATTCATCACTTCCCCACATTATGGCTCAGGCCCATCCATAATCCCCCAACCCACCGCCCCACACCGTCACACTTTCATAATTCTGTCTACTTCAATCATCATAACATATAAATTCATTCCATAACATGAAACATAAAATTTTACCTTTTTCTTAAAATTTCAAATTTCCCAAAACGGAGTTCTTTCTCCCCAAAACCCAAATATACCCGTTAAAAGGGGCCAACTTGGGGAATTCAAAAAGGACAAGATTTTTGGATTGAAATTGAAGGCTGGAAATTCTTTTTTTTTTTCTCTTTCTTTGGGGCGTTTTTTCTCTTCTCTTTGTTCTTGATTTCTCTTTTTTTTTCTTGAAGTTTCTAAGGATAGAAATCCTTATATAATTGCAGGAAAAAAATTTGACCAAAAAATGGGTTTTTGGGGCCCAAATTAGAAACCCCTTCATTTGGGCCCAAATTTTTTTTTTTTTTTTAAAATTGGCAGGGAAGTATTTTCAAATTCCCCAAACAAATTTCCAAATTCCAATTTTTCCCGGCCTTCTCCATTTCTCGTGTCAAAATTTTCCCAAAGTGACATCCCCCACTAAAATCAAAGCATGGCCTTATTCTTCTCCAATTAAGTCCAAATTTTCCGAATATGCAAAAAAAAGGGGTATAACACATCTTAAACGGAGGGCACGGCATTTAGGATCGCCTTTTTTTTTTTGATCTTAGATCGTGCGGTAGAGCGTTTTTAGGATGACTTCTTTCCCAAAATTTCTATTTTTCGGCTATGCCTCAGAAAAACAACGGCGCCCGGGGGAAAAC
>NW_026719944.1:0-10696 GCF_029784015.1 Lycium ferocissimum
TTTTTGGTATATATACTTTCTTCATGTATACGTATATATTTATTCGGGGCAGACGGACGGACCCCGTCCATTACATAATTTTCCTTTTTATACTCACAGAGGGTCCGTGGACACGTTCGCGCGTAGCTATATCTGCATGTATTAGGAGCGTGCGTGATATATGTCGGGCGCATGTACCGCCGTGGTAGCCTGTCACTATTCGGTACGATATGTACATTCCGGCCACCGCAGCCGGCGCACATATGTCGATTATTTTAGATAATTTGTTGGCCATTCTGCGCTAATGCGAGATCATATGTGATTATTTATTTATATTAACAGGTGTTAGTATGTTAATTACGATTGTCGAGGGAGCGTACGAGTGTCGAATTCGGGCACTAGTCGCGGCGCCGAGGTATCGTGGTCGTGACAATTTTATCCAAACTTTTCCTAAACGGAAAAAAAAAAAAAAAAAAAAAACTTCCTTTCAAGATTCTTTTTTTTTTTGGAGTGGGTGGGGGGTGCAAAAAACCAAAAATAAAAACTTTTCAAATTTTTTTTTTTAAACTAATTTTTTTTTGGGGTGAGTGGGGGAAGTAAGAAACCAAAAAAAATTCAAAACTTTTTTAAAGAAAAATTATTTTTTTTTGGGGGGAGGGGGGGAGTGGTGCAAAAAAATAAAAATAAAAACTTTGCAAAACTTCTTTTTGTAAAACAAAATTTTTTTTGGAAGGGTGGTGGGTGCAAAAAAACAAAAAAGAAAAACTTTTCTAAATTTTTTTTTAAAAAATTAAATTTTTTTTGGCGAAGGGGGGGTGAGAAGGGGTGAGGGGTGGGAGGAGGAGGAGTGGGGTTGTTAAAAAAAAAAAAAAAAAATTGGGGGAGGGGGGGACAAATAAAGAAAATTAAAATATTTTTTTTGGGGGGAGGGGGGGTGGAGGAGGAGGGAGGGGTATTTGGTGAAATAGCGAATAAAAAAATTAAAACTTTTCAAAAAAAAAAAAAAATGGGGGAGGGGGGGGGTGGGAGGAGGAGGAGGGGGGCTGATAAAAAAGCAAATCGAAAATATCAAAACTTTAAAAAAAAAAAAAAAATTGTGGGGGGTGGGGGGGTCTGTGGCGGGGGGAGGGGTGCGAGGAGGGAAAGAGATTTTGGTGGGTTTTAGGATTAAGTTGGGGTCTTTTTATATTTTGTAAAAGATTAAGAAATTTTAAAAATTATAATTAAGTCTCATTTTAACTTAATCACATTTTTAAAATAAATTTGAATTCTTGCAGCCAAGCATCATTGTCAATTTAATTTGGTGAACTTAGAAGTCACCTTTAATTTATTTTTCCTACTTTCTTCTCATTTTCCTCATTTAAACAGAGAGAGAACTTGCAAACACTGAGAAGAACAGGTGAAGCTTTGCACCAATTTCTTCACTAGTTCTCTGACTCCACCTAACTCTTTTGGGGTATAAGTTGATCCAAATTTGCGGGAAAAATAATCATAGTTTATTATCAATGAAGTACAATTCAATCACCAAACTACTTGGAGTTTCCTGTATGAATCCTCTATATCCATTTGAGTCATCTCGTAACCCTTACCATCTTAGAACATGATTAAAAGCCAAGCCCTTATGTTACAATGTTCACGTTCCAGATGTCCGAACTGGAGGCACGGATCGGGTTAAAACATCCTATATTGATTGAGAAAGTAAGTTGTAGTCTCTTCATATAGTTTTGTAAATCTTCGCATCAGGTATTAGTTTTTAGACTTAGAGCAATATAAGTTTCCTCATAAGTAATTATGACATTTTCATGATTGAGGAAAAGGGCTGCCAGAAAAGATGGACCGACAAAGGAAAGGATAGCTAAGGATTAAAGTTGTAGCATAAAGACAGTGGTTATCTTATCCGACAGAATGGATGGTCCCTAACTTGGAAATTTGTCTGATATTTTGGGTTGGGTTAAGATGCTGTTTAAATTCGTCGAAAATGAGGTGTGATATAGTACAGGGCGTCAAGGGGTCCCTATATTACAATGACGTTACTGGAATTCGCTAACTTAAATCCTAAATAAAGATATCAGTTGAACACTGTAGCTTAGGTCAATTAGGTTCACAAAGATGGACACTCATAAATGGGTAGGTGGCCCAATCATCCAAAGCAGCTTGATGGATTGGGCTGCTAAGGCCAGCATAACCATGAGTAAGGAGATGGCACAAGTTTCATGTTTGGTTCTATTTCTCGGAAGATAAAAACTATCAGGAAGCTCACTCCTTATCACACTCAAAATAGAAAATATCCCTTCTTGTTTTAGTTCATTAAGTTATGACTTATGAGATGAATAAATAAATCATTTTTACAGTATTTTCACCTCTAATCTATAAACAAAAATCAAGGAGTGGCCTAAGCAAAGGGTATAGTTGTATCTTACTCATACTAGAGTTGTCTCAAATATAGAATGAATACTAATTTTACCAACTCTGCTGCTATTGTAATGCCACGATCGAGTAAACCAAATTCTACTGGTTTTTCGCATAAATCACAAGGAAAGAAGGCTAAATTCAATCACTGAAACCTATATAAGAAACATAACAATTAGATATAAACAACATTCTACCTGCTCGGTTGTGGAAGGAGGAGCAACTAGTAATGCAAGATTCAATAGCCGGAAACTCGATCAATCCTATTGAGGAGCAACTGAGAGAATGGAGAAAGTGAGCAAGAATCAGTTGTAAATATAGAGCTTAATCTACAGTCCGAAGTAACAATTCTAAGTTTAAATGACTATTATGCAAAAGGTGTGGGAAATAGTCTTTTTTATAATTTTATCGATAATAGTTTCCAGGCCAACTTGTCCATGCCCCGAGTAATCCACCGGATATTTGTTTCGACCAGCATAGGTATCGAGTATTTGTGTTCAAGCTTGAACTAACAAAAAGAAAAATATCACTCGATTTTTCCAACAACCGGAATTTAGTAAATATAGTCTTCGTTATTATTATCAAACGAAGTGCAAGAAGCGGATGGAACAATAAAGTACGCAACAAAAGCAGCACTTTAGTGATCAATGCTGAGAAATAAGGACTAGGCACATAATTAGTCAAGGAAGAAGAATGATATCTCCTTTTAATCTTGGTTCTAATGCAGTGCAAGCCATAAAGAAGCATTATATACAAATTAATCATCATTAGGATCTTTGTAATCCTTGATTATGGATAAATTCTTTCTACGACTTTTCGCTGGGAACGAGAGGTCTTCAGAACAATATACAAATGAGGTCGCCAACCATGATTTATACACACTCTCCATTGGCCGCTTTTGCCATCTCTCCGTCCAACAGCCTTTGAGAGATTTTAAGAACTGCTCTTCTTTCCCTCATTTCCGAAAGCCCCAATGGGTTTGGCAAGAATGTGCTTCATTGCCTTCACTCCTAGTGGATTGTCCTTACTCTGTGTCAACAAAAAAACAGGCAATTTGTATAAGCAAACGATATGTAAGCCAATCTTAGGAACCATTTTCCCTTAGGTACAGCAAGCGGGGTCACTTACGAGTGAGCAGGTGCCTGCTCTAACATTGCAAACAGGATAGTCATGTGGGCAGCAACTATTGTGATCCTTGCAGCAGACGGCTCCTTCATACGGGCAGCAACCCCAAGCAAAGCAGTACTTAGAGAACTCAAAGACACAACAACAGGTGGAGCCCTCTGGGCATGAATAGTATTCATCACAAGTATTAGGCGGCTTCACTGGAGATGGAGGAGAAGGACCAGGGTTTGGGGGATTTTGGCCCGTTTTGACAGGGTAAGAAGGCTCTATGGCAATTCCACACAAGCCACTTGAACTGCCAACGTTACGCTGCATCCTGAGGTATCCCTTTTCTCCCCAAGAAGCACCCCATGAGTTCCTAACGATCCAATAATCCGTACCATTTTCACTACCATATCCCACAGCAACCACACCATGGTCCACTGCAGTTCCACATTTTCCAGTAAAGATACCCTGCAGATATTTCAAGAGACAATGCAACAAGTACTCATGTAACATGCTTTGTATTGGAGAGACAATGTAGCTAGTCATGTAACATCATTATTGGAGAGACAATGTAGCTAATCATGTAACATCATTTTTGGAGAGAGTGTAGCTAGTCATGTAACATTATTATTGGAGAGAATGTATCTAGTCATGTAACATAATTATTGGAGAGAATGTAGCTAGTCATGTAACATATCCTTTACTTCTGAGTCCTGCTGACTGAATGAATGCAGATTTGGTACATTCATCTATACAACAATTATGCCTCAATACAAATAAAGTTAAGTTAGTAGTCTGACTATATGAGTCCTCATTACAAGTCTGTTCATATGTATTTCTATCGATTAAATAAAAGCAATAGGCTAATGCAAGGTCAAAGAGTATTACCGAGCTGTAGTGCTGGAAGTCCTTGCCACCTGCTTCAATGGCAACACTTACAGGTTGATTTGCAACAGCCTTTTTAAGTGCATTTTCATTGTAAGCAGGAACATCTTCATACCCATCAATGGTGACAACCTTAGCATTTTTCTGCATGATACAATTGATCAATCAATCAACTATGTCTAAATCTAGCTAACAAATCTTTAATAACAGAAGAGTGGTAATACTGACCCTATTTTGGTCGCATCTGCCGTCCTTGCCTTTGTAAGGGTAATCTTCCTCAGTGTCAATTCCACCATTGCCGATAATGAAGTCAAAAGCATAGTCCATTAGACCTCCAGAACAACCTGAGTTATGGATAGTATCACAGTCAACCAGCTCCTGCTCAGAAAGTGATATCAGATCACCACTCACTATTTTGTTCACTGCTTCAACAGCAGCAATTGCTGAGAAGGCCCAGCAGCTCCCTGCCATTTTCAATTCATTAATACACATCTAATAAATTGAAGAAACAAAAAGCTATGTGCTTTTTAAATAAAGGATAAAAGATATAATCTTGAGTTAGGATATTATATTTGGGAACAAAAACCTTGAAAAGGAAATGGAAATCACTGGGAAAGGATTCAGACTGTTACATCTCTAGAAAATCGTCAATAACTGCCAGGCACACACATTCTAAATTTTAACAATAAGAGATCAGTCAAATAAAGTTGTTACATGTTTTTTGTCATTTTACTCCAAATTGCAACTTAGACAACTAGTGATGGTGGAAGAAAAATAATTTAATATTGATGGTTGGAAGGTTAGAGTTCAGATGCTAAAACATCAGTTCACCTTTTAAAATTTCAATTCCAGAACTTATAAAAATTGTGATAATTGTACTTGTACAGTAAAATGGAACAGAGCCAAGAATTTTAAAGTAAAAATATCTAGATTTATCTCTCTACTTTTCACAATATCAAAATTTTACCTTGCGTTATATTATTGGGCCACTTATATACTAGTCGTTAGCAAATTATTTCTATTTTGCGTTGACTTTGGCTTTAACAGATCTCCAACATGGACTAGGTGAATTTCACGTGTCAACATACTTCAAAGAAAAAACCGAAATTTATTCTTCTAGTTTAACTAAGGATTAGACTTAACACTGTTAGCTTTAGGTTGAAGCTCCATTAAGCTTTGAGAGATAGTTTTCTAATAAATAATATTCCCGCCGTTCCAAAAAGATTGTCCTCTTTTGACTTGACACAAAGTTTAAGAAATAAAGGAAGACTTTTGAAATGTGTGGTCCAAAATAAGTCTTAGATATTTGTATGGATGTAAATCATCTCATAAAGTTAAATTATTTCTAAATATAGAAAGGGGACAATCTTTTTGGAACAAACTAAAAAGGAAAGGAGGACATTCTTTTTGGGACAGAGGGAGTAATAAGAGTATGCATGACTCAACGAAGAGCAAAATGAAGATAATTCATATGCATAGGGGTAATTTTGACCTTTTTCATATTTCAATAATATCCGAAAGAGAAAAAGAGTTAGTTAAGGGGAAAAGGGCCAAAAATATCCTTGAATTATTCGAAATGAGCCAATTTTACCCTCCCTTATGTTTTGGATTAAAAAAATACCCTCGCCGTCATGTTTTTGGCTCAAAATTACCCTCGCCATTACGTTTTTTACTCAAAAATGCCCTCAAACAAGCCAAGTAGCTCAAAAATGCTCTTCCTACTAACAGTTGCTCCAAACAAGGGAACATGGGTCAATTTTGCCTTTGAACTATTCGAAATGGGGTAGTTTAGCCTCCATTTAAAGTGCAGGACAAATGCTCTTAATGGTAATGGCAAAGACTTAAGTGAAAACTTATTGGAGATTATGAGATTACTTTGATTATTTTAAATTATAATTTTTATACAATGTCCAATTTATATTTTATATAAAGTTTAATTACTAGCATTAATTTTTCAATTAACTATTTACTCTACTATTTTCTTTTAAAACTATTATACCGACCTCGACTGAAATTTGGGATGACTTACCGTTACAATAAGCAATATAGTATACCAAGATACAATTGGATGTGCTTTCTTTTATCATATCTTTCTTAGTGTTAGTAAAATAAACCCCATTACTATTAATATAGACAAATAAATATTTAAATATTTCTTTTCTTTTCTATATATTGGAAACAATGGTTTCAACATGTATGCTTAAAGTCAATACAATTAAAATTAAGGGTATTTTTGGTCTTTGAAACATTTTGCAAAATGAGCTTGCTTAGGAAAGCTGTCCTCTGTGTTTGTTTGCTTGAACCTTATCAACAACTCCAAAAAAGGTCAATCATTATTGTTAAATTACAGACCATGCCTTAAAATGTAACGTTTGAATATGGCGGGCCATTAAAAGTTTCAAATTGACATGTCATAACACACATGCTCAGACTTTAGTTGGCCCTTTAGTGTCTAATTTCCTCCATAGATTTCCCAAATGGTGAAGGATAAATGCTAATTTATACCAAGTTTTATAAAGGCATTAGCATATGCAGCCCCCTAAACTTGTCCCTTTTTTTTCATTTTGGCACCTTCATTAAGTGTTGTTCTTATTGAACTCCTGAACTCGTCCTCAAGTGTGTCTATCAAACCCTCTAAATCTGATTTTTATTAGAAGCAAAAAATAAATTGTGGTAATGAAGGTAAAGTAATAATTTAGACGTGTGGTAAGTTATTCTTTAAATCATGGATGTGTCCGTTTCTGCTGGTTCTGCTCTTTCACTGCCAGCTTAATTAAGTGCTTACTCTTTTTTTTCCCTCTGAATTGATGCTAATATTAGCTAAAAAATAGCATAATTAAATTAGAATATATATTAGCATGTTGCTGCATTGAAGATAGAATACTATGTAAGTCGATTGTGTTTGATAGTATACACTCGAGGACGAGTTCGGGGTTCAATATAAACAATGACTTAGTTGAGGTCCAAAATGGAAAAAAGAGACAATTTCAGGAGGCTGCATATGCATTAAGCTTTTTATAAAAGTGTGTAAGTTTATTGTAGTTATGTTATTTAATGAGGTGATAATTTATATTTGTTTCTTACTATTACATACTAAAATTTTATGTATAAATACATGTCATATACTCTTATCACCTTGTATTAAAAATAGATTATTCTTTTTACTTGTCCATTTTATCAAATCAAAAGAGATTTATTATTTTCTCTCTATATTACCCTTATTATTAAGTAACTACATAAAATACAAATAAGCAAACTTGAATTTTCAAAGGATAATTAATAAGGTTAATTTAATAAATACTCTTTTAAGAGGAATGTCATGTAATATAGGAAAAGTAAAAAAGGAACAGAGAAAGTATTTTACCTTTGTGAGGGGTAACATAATTCACTATCAAATAGCGTGATTATATGCGTTTCTAATATATAAAAAATCTACTACTTCTATGAGTCATTGATTACTATATATATATATATATCAAAGCTCAACATTGGGTTTAGGAACTTATCAGGAGTTATATTCTAAATAAAATTTGTTAACATAATAATAAGAAGGATAAGAACTTATGACATGTTTTTCTTTAAAAGCTATAAAAAAAAATTAAAAAAAAGTTAATTATTCAGCTTTCAATAATTATGTAAGATCAATAAGAAGTAAAAATATTGATTTTTTTTATATATAATTAAGATGACGTTACGAAATGAAAGAGCAAGAGCACAAAAATCCTTCTTTCATTTAAATTGATTTGGTGTAGTTTGACTGAAAATATAGCTCTTTCATTTAAATTATGTGGTGTAGTTTAGCTAGACATTGACATGCATTTTTTTCTTTCTTTTATATACAGGCGGATTTTACTTTAAAAAAAAAAAGAGTTTTGTATTAACATATTCGGGTCTATAATTAGGTTTCATTATACAAGAATTTGATGAAATAAGATCTTTGCAGTTAAATTATATTTATATTTGAGAATTTAATTAGAACCTCAATACATTATGCATATATTTGTAACAAAATTTGGCTATGCACTATTTGATCCTGATATTCGTTGTTAAAGGTATATTAATAGTTTCAATTTTCACAATATTGGGCCCGTGCTTTGCCCCCTAGTCCATGTAAGAAAAAGTACATGATATATCAGAAATAGTAACTCATAAATAAAATTTATTATTTATTAAATAGGAAGTGTTTATTATATATGTCCCACATTAAATAAATTCCCCCCCCCCCCCTCCGCCCCTCCCCCCAAAAAAATGGCCCATTTCATTTTTTTTGTTTGGAGCAACTATTAGTAGGAATGGTTTTGAGCTACTTAACTAGTTGAAGGGCATTTTAAGTTAATGTAACGACGGGCACATTTTTAACTAAAAACGTGACGGAGGATAAATCAGATCCATTTTGAATAATTTAGGATTATTTTTAGCTATTTCCCTAGATTAAGTGAACAGATAAAGTATCCAATAAGAAAGAACGTTGTTTTCTACGTGAGAACATCAGGCATTATTGGCTCCACCTACCATTCAAACGAAAATATTCTGCCATGAAAATAATCATAAAAAAAATACTCCTAGATCATTCATCTTGAGCGTGGATATTATAGAATAAATAGCTGGCAGCTCTACCAGACTTAATTAATCGCACTTAGCTAAAAGCTAAACTTTATACGAGTAACTACTACTCTACGATAGTCTAGATCTGATTTGCTTATACTACATCCAAGAAAATCCGTGCTACTTATCTTTTTCGTTGTTTATTTATTTTAGTGGTATGTGGGATTTCTAAATTTAATTCAAGGTATCGTCAAGAAAACTCATGAAAAGGAAAATAAATTCAAATGTCTAAAATACCACCAAAAATTATAACTAAGTTAAACTGCTAGATAAGTAGTACAGATGAAACTGAAAACAAAAACAAAAACTCACCACACTTTCCTTGATCTTTAACATCAACAAGAACACCTTTCTCTCTCCAATCAACTGACTCAGGCAAGGTATCTCCGACCTTAGGAGCATAACGGTCACTTGACAACCTACGTCGACCATGGGTGGTCTTAGTACCCAGGTACATGGACCTGTACTCTTCGTTTCTGAGATCTGCAAACTGGGTTAAACCCAGCTTGTAAGTCCGATTGGGTATAGCATTTTGGTCATCAATGTATTTTAAGTTGTCCTTAAAGATCTGAAAACGTTTATGTTTTTCATCAAGACTGTTGTAGGACTTTCCATGCTGGAGTAGCCACGAATCGTAAAAAGCCAACATCTCATCATCAGTACCGTAAGTTAGGATGGACATCTCCGCTGCTGATGATAAGGCGGAGAAGAGGAATAGGAAGAGGACAAGTATGGACGCCATGTTTGGTTGGTTTTCCAGTTCAGTGGCGAAGGTGTACAAGACTGAGGGGAGGTATAGTGTTATTATTATAGATACAAAAGGAAAAGGGCTATTTTTGTCAATGTAACATGTAAGTATAATGTCTACTCCATAAGAATCCCGTGACTTTGAGACAAAAAATAAAAAGTTGAGCCACTTGAAGTAAAAAAAAAAAAATTCCATTAGTAGTATTCGCACGAAATTCGTGCGTGAAAGGACTATCCGCAAAAATATAGTTTGACCCTTTCACGCATTTAATTTCGTGTACGAATGTTCGGCTGCTTTTTTTTTTTTTTTTTTTTTTTTTGCGTTACCTTTCAAACACGTTTTTTTTTAAACTTTAGGCAAAGATTAGTCATATTTCAAAATTCCAAAATATCAATATTTTATATAAAACTTAATATCTTTTTTTGCGTACAATAATGTTTATTCATCAGAAATCCACTTAAACGTTTGGATCGTCGTTTTAGGGTTCTAAAGTTCTTGCGAAGCAAGTTTTGAAACTTGTAATAATAATTCATCCAATACGAGAGGTTTATACTAATTAAAAAATAATTCATTCCATTTAATTACAATACTAATTCAAAGCAATACGATAATAAATTACACTAACAATACAATCTTCAAGTTCGAAGAGCCTATTACTTCGAGACGTGCTTGTACTACCGGCACTTGTTACCACACGAGCAGCTTGTCATGTACGTATGTGTACACATATAGAGCTTGCGAGGGTAAGTTCTTTCACTAACATCTATTTGATTGTCTACGACTCCGTGAGTTAATGCCCAATTTTCTAATGTAATCCTTCGTTAGCAACCATCGAAAACGGCTCGTTTGGCCAATAGCTTCATTACCAAGTGGGTGGAATTGGTAGGAATATGCTCTAAGGTAACTTTGGGCCTTGTATTCCCCGCCCAAAATTTTTTCCGCCTTCTCTAAACTTTTCGA
>NW_026719945.1:0-10584 GCF_029784015.1 Lycium ferocissimum
CTATATATTATGTACGAGATGCCTCGAGTTACGCGTCGATTTTGGTACTTCATTTACAACTTTCAATTCTTGTTTAAAAAAAAAAAAAAAAAAAAAAATTTGAGTCGCGTTTAAGGGTTCGCTCGACTCGATGAGAGTCGGGTGCCCGTCACGCCACCGACGAAGGTTGGGGGCGTGACATAGTTGGGATGACCACTTACCCGCAGTGAGTTTGCATACAATAACGGCTACCATTCCAGTATCCAAATGGCTCCGTATGAAGCTCTATATGGAAGGAAGTGTAGATCTCCAATTGAGTGGTTTGAAGTAGGAGAGGTACAACTAATAGGCCCTGAGTTGATTCAACAAGCAGTGGAAAAGGTTAAGGTGATCCGAGACCGACTATTGACATCCTAAAGTCACCAGATATCTTATGCGGACAGCCGGCGGCGAGACTTAGAATTTCAAGTTGATGACTGGGTATTCTTAAAGGTGTCGCCAATGAAAGAATTGATGAGATTTGGTAAGAAAAGGAAATTGAGTCCTCGATATATAGGACCTTATAGGATTATCTGCAAGGTGGGACAAGTAGCTTATGAATTGGACTTACCCTCAGAATTGGAATCAGTCCATCCGGTTTTCCATGTCTCAATGCTCCGTAAATGTGTTGGAGATCCTACTAGGATCGTGCCAGTAGATGATGTTTAAGTGACAAAAAGGTTGACTTATGAAGAGGTACTCACTGCCATACTAGATAAGCAAGTACGGAGACTTAGAAACAAAGAAGTGGCCTCAGTTAAGGTCTTATGGAGAAATAACAACCGAGAAGAAATGACTTGGGAAGCGGAAGAAAATATGAAGTCCAAGTACCCGCGCCCATTTCAACCCCCGGAAGCGATCCAACATGAAACATCAAGATTATGAGGTATGTATGTTCTCTTTTTATGCATATGGGTCGTGTGTGACCAAACTTTATGGCTATTATGTTGTGGTCCTGTGAGGCATTGTTATTATGGGTTGTTGTGACAGGATGATAGTGTCATATTATAGGGGAAACTCTGGCGAAATTTTCATAGAATCCCCGAGAACTCAACATTCGAGGACGAATGTTCTTAAAGGGGGGAAGAATGTTACACCTCGAAAAATTTTCCGTTGATGCACAGTGAATAGAATAACGAAGGGCATGAAGTATATGATGTTTCAATGAGTAAGAAATAGCATTTGATGATCCTAATTGAGATTTCAAAGACATTCGAGGCAAAAGGAGAAAGTTTGCCAAGAAAGGAAAGGTATACGTTATGTATCGAAAAAGATTTACGAGTAACAAGTTAATGATGACTTAATAATGTCATGGAGAAGAGTTATAAAGTCCCTTAGATTATTAATGAGGTGTTAAACAAGTGTTAAGAAGGTTCCATGAGGATTAGAGATCAAATGAGTCGACGAGAACGAATTTCGGAAAGCTAGGCATTATACGGTCCAACATACGGACCGTATAAAACATACTGGCCGTATGTTAGACCGTATGTTCTGCCCAGAATGGGGACTTCCACTGGACCAAAGATACAGTCAGACATACGGTCCATACAAAAGATACGGACCGTATGTTGGTCCGTAGAACCGAGTCGAGACAGGTTTTAAAATTAATATAAGGGACCCAACCTCATTCAATTAATTTCATTTTTTCACTCCACACTTCAAGAACTCTCTAGAAAGCTCTCCACACTTCTTCCACAAGAACTCAAGAGAAATTTATGACTTAGTTGAGCATGTTCATGTAATCGATTAGCTAATGTTAATACGAACTCTTTTGATGGTAGAAACGTGAGCATTGAAGGAGAACGATCAAGTGATAGAATAGCTAAACGAAAAGGTATGCAAGGCTAGTCCTTCCTTCTAAGGCATGAATCCCATGGCATGAATTCCCCTATTTTCCCATGACTTTCTTACATTCCGGCAATTATGAGCCTATGATTATAAGGAGCTTAACATGAGATACAGAAACGAGATATGTCATGAGCATAATAGTGATGATGATGAGTTAAGTCTAAAGATCCTAAAGCTAATGATCCTAACTATGATCCGTTGATATTGTTTATTGTATACACTCACCTTATATGCCAATTCCTTCAAGGTGAGGCAGAATGCTTATGAATGCTCTATAATGGAATCGGGGGTTCACGACCTTATGTCACCCCGATAAAGTATAGTTGTCTTTGAGTTTCCATGCATACATTATAATGAGTACATGATGATGATATTACACCGCGCCTATATGGCTAGGCGGACACCGCTAAGGCGGGCAGCGTATACACCATGTCTAGATGGCATGGGCAGACACCACTAGTGGGCGGCATGAGATGGTTACCCCGGACGTGGGAGGCCTGGACGTGGGCTAATGATGATCACACCATACCTATATGGTCGGGCAGCTTATATAGATATGCATACATGATATGATGATGTTTATGAAGTGAGTTAGCATGCTTTATTTCTATCAAATTGACAGTCAGTTACAGGTTGTCCTTCACTTGATGTCTCCTTATTTCATTGATGTATTGTTATTTTTTTAATGACTTACATACTCAGTACAATGCTCGTACTGACGTCCTTTTCTTTGGACGTTGTGTTCATGCCCACAGGTAGACAGGGAGGTGATCCAAATTCATAGGAGCTATCAACAGACTTTGTGAGCACTCCATTGCTTCGGAGGTGCCATTGCTTATTATTTTGTGTATATATATTTTGGGCACGACGGGGTCCTGTCCCGTCCATATGTCTAGTACTCTAGTAGAGGCTCGTAGATATGTATGTGTGGGTAGTATGGTCTCACGATGTCCCTATTATATGTATACTATTTTGATAGCCGAAGGGCTTATGTAGGTGAAGGTAAATATGTTTCAAGTGAAAATGGTTCTCCTATGATTATAAGCATGAGAATAATGAATGAACGCAGGATGAGTACGATGAGTAATAGAATGAGTGGTGCTCGGTGGTTAGCCTTGGGTACCCGTCATGGCCCTTAGTCGGGTCATGACAGAATCGAATCGACGCAATCCGAACTGATTCGGGAAATCTGCAGACATTAGTCAATGTCGATGGGCTATCGACATGTCGATGGACCGTCATTGCGTGTCATTAATATGTCTCTGCAGCTTCTATGTTGCAGGCGTAGGTCGACAGAGCAAGTCGACGAACCGACGATATTTCGATGGGTCGTCAACCCGCTCGTTAAACCGCGCCACTGGAACTTTCTTGAACCCTCTATATATATGTGACCTACGACTTTATTTCTCATTTTCTCAACTCCAAATCAGAGAAAGCCCTAACATATTTGCTTCCAACACTTTCTATCATTTTGGAGGAATTTTAGTAAGATCCAAGCCCGTAAATGTAACACCCCGTACCTTTAACCTAAGCTTTGACCATGACCCGACACTTAGAAAACCAGATAAAGAATATGGGAATTTGAAATTGCCTCTTCAGTTGTAAGATGGTGGTTTACGCCCATGAACAGTGATCGTATTTCAATATACGACCCGTATTTCAAGTCGTAAACTGGTACCAAAGATTTCTGAGCATTCTGGAATTTGGCATTTGGAGGTTACATTGTTAATACGGACCGTATTTCAAAATACGGCCCATATTTCAAAACTTATTTGGAATTTGGGAAAAATTCCTTGATGAAAGTTGTATAGCTTTGAAATACCTTTCCAACGGTATATTATGGGGGTCAAACGGACATATGTGCAAAGAGTTATGGTCATTTTACTGAAGAGACACAGTGTAGTCCACACAAAATACGAACCGTATTTAAAAATACGGCCAGTATTTTACTGGGCGTAAAATTTAATTTTCCAGGACAATATATATTCGTCTATATTAGTTCAAATCATTATTTTTCATTCCTTCAAGCCCTAGAACGACCTCCTACCCTCTCCCATCATCAAGAACACCAAGGTAAGCCTACTCTAATTATTCCAAGTCAATTCTAATACATATCCTTGTAATCTAAATTAGAAATCATCATTCCTAACCTAGGGTTTTCAAGAAAACCCATCTTAAGGTTCAAGGTTCAAGATTCAAGATTTTGGAAATCTTCTTCAAAGTTCAAGTCTTTAATTCAAGTTTTGGAGCATTACCAGGTATGTGGAGTTGCTATCTACGTGTGGGAACATCATTGTTCTTCCCCACGCCTCTTAATCCATAGTGTATGAATCCTTACGAAAACTAGGGTTTCTTCTATACCATGCTCATGATAATCCTAGGTCCATGTCCATTATTATATTATGTATGAATTGCTATTATTCTATCATTATGTTCTTAATAACTCCATATGATTATTGAGAATTAGTCCGTAATCCATGAAAAATCCATACTTTGTATTCCATGGGTTCCTACATGCAAGTTATAAATTATCATGTTATTTTCAAGAAAACACTCTACATGTTTTACACGTTTCATGCAAGTATATCATGTAACTATAGTGTTCAAACCCATGTTTTACAAGTTATTTGATATGAAACCATGTTTATGTTATATCATGCCAGAACACGCCTATAAGTTATTTCATGAAACCATGCCTATAAGTTATTTCATGAAACCATGTTACAAGTTATTTCGTGAAATCATAATTACAAGTTATTTCACAAAAATCATGGGCTTTTTAGCCAACTATATCATGTTCATGTTTTTGGGAATTGCACAAGTTACCGAGAAGGCTCAGATAGCCTGAAACTACGTAGCCACCGTAGGACAAGGATCGCTCCGCCTAGTTAGGACGATTTCTTAATTTACACTGAATGGATCTAGCAGGCACGTTACCACCTTATACCCTAGCAAGGTATGGGGGCTCTGCTGGTCCGGCGAGGTACCAGAATCCACGTACCCACGTGGTGATATCTTATTGTCGGCTTATGAAATGCTCTCCCTACTTACCATTTTTTACTCATGTTATATATGTATTCATGCTCACGTTTATGTACAGGGTTTCAGTTTCAATTCTTATCATGTTATTTCATGTCCCATGTTATTTCATTCAGTTGCTTTACATACCAGTACATTCAATGTGCTGACGTCCCCTTTTATTGCCCGGGGGCCTGCATTTCACAATGCAGTCGATTTCTGAACGGCGCATCCGCTCGCAGAACAAAGCATTCGTATCGCCCTTATTGGTGAGCCCCATCTCATTTGGGGTTTAGTCAACTCTTTATTTTATGATTAGCTACGCATCTAAGGTATGCCCATGTTCGTACTTATGTTAGAGGTTTCATAGACTAGACAAGTCAGTTATGTCATGTCACACTTTTGGAGTCGTATAGCCATTTTGGCTCATTCATGTTATTTCCACAATCATGTTTAAACAAGTATTTGATTAAGTATTATGACTTATTGCATTTTATAAAGGCTCATCATGCATTCACATTATATTCCGCTCATGTTATGCCTCATGATGATTCAGCAAGCCATGTGATTCGCTCGGTCACATACAGTAAGGAACCGAGTGTCGTGTTACGCCCAGGCCATGGTTCGGGGCGTGACAAGAAACTCGAGCTTGTGAAGAAGAAGGTTATTCCTAGGGTTTCATTAAAGTTGTGAAGCTTAGGAAGTTGGGGTTGAAGTAGATCCTTGGAATATTAGACCCCTCAAGGTATGTAAATGATTCTTACCTTTGTATTTAAGTTAATTATCAAGAGTTTTAGTGGCTTTAAGTAAAGAGAATATAGGTATGGAAGTTGTAAGTGAATAAGGGTCAAGTTGGACTTGAGGGCTATTTTGAGGGATGATGTGAAGTAGAATTGATTGTATGGTGATATGTAGGAAGTGATATCGTTGTTGTGGTGTCACGACCCGACTAGGGGCCATGACGAGTACCCGGAGATAACTACCGATCACCACCCATTAGGCTAATTATCATACCCATCCTGAACACACATAATCTCCAAGGCAATACATATATACATAAGCCCTCACAGCTGCAAGAAAGTGACATACAAAATATACACTGTTATATCTATGAGACAACTACTGCCCACACGTTCGTATCTACAAGCCTCTACTAGAATATTGAGACATACGAATGTATTAATGACTGGCACCTCTAAAGTAATGGAGTGCTCCTGTGTAGCTGCTGGATAGCTCCTAAGAATCTGGGCCTCCTCCCTGCCTACCTGTGGGCTTGAACACAGCGTCCAAAATAAAGGACGTCAGTACGAATAATGTACTGAGTATGTAAGGCATGAACAATAATAACATGTCAAAGAGATAGGGAAACATCAAGTAAGGAAATAACCTGCAACTGAATGTCTCTCAAGACAGAATTATGCATGCCAACTTACATCATAAACAACATCATATCAAGTATACATATATAAGCTGCCCGACCATATAGGTACGGTGTGATCATCATGAGCCCGCGTCTAGGCCTCCCGCTTCTGGGGTAAACATCTCATGCCGCCCACTAGTGCTGTCTGCCCATGCCATCTAGACATGATGTATATGTCGCCCGCCTTAGCAGTGTCTACCCGGCCATGTAGGCGCGGTGTAATCTCATCATTATATACTTATCATAAAGCATGCATTAGAACTCAATTAAAAGCCACAACTCTACCAGGGTGACGTAAGGTCGAGAACCCCCGATTCCATTATGGAGTAGTCATTATCATCATGTCTTACCTTGAAGGAACTAGCATTATAAGGTGAGTCTAGCAACAATGAATATCCTCAAGGAATCATATAACGATCATTAGATTCACAGAAATGTCATATCATAAGCTTTAGAATCTCTAGACTTAGACCCATCATCATCATTGTCATATTCACAATGCACCTCTTATCTTTATTTCATGAGAAACTCTTAATAATCATAGACTCATAATTTTCGGAATTTAAGAGAGTCATGGAAAGACAAAGGAAGTCATGTTGTAGGAATCATGCCTTAGAGAAGAAGGGACTAGCCTTACATGCCTTTACATCTCTCTAACTTTATCAATTAAACGCTTCCCTCCAATGTTCACGATTCTACATCCAAGAGAATTCGTACTAAGATTAAACAATCGGAAGCATACTTAAGCTTAAGCTAAAGCTAATGAAAATTGGGCAACGTTTCCTTTTTTTCTACAACTTCCTCCATATTATATAACAACTCCCAAACATCAATAACAACATTCATAATATCATAATCAATAACTTCGACAAGTTCGACATTATCCAATTCCCTACCAAAATAATTCATGACCCTACTATGGCATAACACCATACTCGTTCTCATACAATACTTCTTTAACATCATTTGTATCATTTACAACAATATTTCACTCATAACATCTCAAGAATCATTATTCATGTCAAACTACTATTCAAGAATACCCTTTATTCTCATATTTGCAACCCATTCTCTACTTTCTTCCATAATCCAAGTCTTTCAGCCATTCAATACTCCTAATAGCATGAAATGAACATAAAACTCACCTTTTATTGTGAAGGAATGGGTTTTGGATAAAAAGCTCCACTTGGAGAAAATCCTAACTTCAACTCCAAAGAGATTCTTGACTTCTAGCAACCCTAACTAGCATTCTTGCACTTGATTCTACTAGCCTTTGGTATTTGATCTTTGATTCACCTTGAATTTATGTTAAAATGTTTGGAACCTTCTAGAGGTCATGAGAGAAGTGGAGGAGTTGGAAAAATGAAAAATTAGAAGTGGGAACTTATATTTGTACTTGAAAAAAAAAAGCTGTCCCAATCATGTTATACGGACACTTATACGGTCCATATAAGTGACCGTACTTCACCATCAGGGATTTTCCCTTCCTTTGGGGGTTATACGGACCCTTATATAGACCGTATAAAGTTACGCGGACCGTATAAGTGGTCGTATAACTCCCTTTTTTCGAAGTTAATCTCGTCGTTTCGTTTGATCTCCAATCCTTATGGAACCTTCTTAGCACTTGTTTAACACTTCATTAACAACCTAAGGAGCGTTATAACTTTTCCTCAAGATATTATTAAATCAACATGAGCTCGGTACTATGCAAACCCTTTTCAAAACACGACTCATGCTTTACATTCTTCAACGAACTTTCTTCTCTTGCCTTAAATGTCTTTGGAATCTTAAATAGAAGCATTAAGTACCCCTTCTTACTTGTAGGGACATCGTATACTTCTTACCCTGCGTTAGTCTATCTACCACATGACGACATGAAATTTTTTGAGGTGTAACATGTGGATATTGTTGTTGATGTTTGGGTCGAATTAGAATTGAGGGGTTATTAAGCTTATAAAGGAGATGTTGCCCAAATTGCATAAGTTGTAAACTATATTAAGGTTGGTATATGAGTACGTTCTAGTCTAATAATTGGTACTTGGTCTTGTGTGTAGATTTGTCAAGATCGGGATAGTAGCATAGCTAGCCTAAGATGCGGATAAGGTATGTTAAGGCTACCCTTTCTCTCTTTTGGCATGATCCGATGATATGAACCAACAAGCGAGTAAACGAGCTTCCATATTACTCTGCTCTTAGAAGCATTAGGAGTACTTTAGTCTTTGATGTTCCTATACTCCATTGATGATTGTTCCTTCTGTTCATGGGTCCAGTTCTATGTATACAGTTTATTTATGCATTACATTCATTCACACACACACACACACACACACACACACATATATATATATATATATGCATATTGACTCGTGACTAGAAAGCATTATATACGCGAATATTAGATGTATATGGGGTATGGGAAGAGGGATAGGCATTATATACGCATTACCACCTAATCAGCTGGTGCACAGTGATGATGATGATTTATGGATCGGGTCGTACGTTCCTCGACATTATTATATGGGATATGGATCGGGCTGAACGTTTCAGCACTATGACCTATATTTATATACATGAGCATGATTATTATTGAGAGCATGCATATTATGAGCCCACAGAGGCATTGTCAGAGATACAGACTCATGCACATACTTTCAGATACTAGTCCATACAAATGCATGCAGATAGTCAGTTTGAGTTTTGAGTTTCAGATTCCATTTATGACTCTTATACATATGCTACTCTTATGCCTTATATACTCAGTACATTATCCGTACTGACTCCCCTATTGCTCGGGGGGCTACGTTCATGCCTGCAGGTTCAGGTAGACCAACAGGTGGTCCAGCTCAGTAGGACCTCTATATCCAGCAGTGGTCAGTGCGCTCCATTTGATCCGGAGCTGCAGTCAGTTTTGGTATGCCCCTTTTGAGATGTATATGCATATGGGTATGACGGGGCCCTATCCCATCCTTTCTACAGCTTGATACTCTAGTAGAGATCTATAGACAGTTGTATGATGATGCAGTCCAAACTGATCAAGACATGTCCCAGCCGTCCCGGCCATTCACTAGGAGTCACACTATGGTCCTTCATGGTGTTCACCTAGCTTTGGAGAAGGAGTTTGCATTTCAGGAGCCGTGTACACTGCCTAGCCCGGGGAAACAGCCTATGGACTTATTTGTGCTAGCCCATGGACCCACTTTTTGGAGCCCTGTGAGGCCATATTTTAAAAGTCGACTTGTGGTTATTATTTAAAGACCAGGTGTAGACTTTACCTATATAAGCTACACTTAGAACTATTTCTCATTTTTCAACCTATCTTGAAATATATGAATATTGAACTTTCTCTCCGTAGTTGAGACTTGTTGTGATTTGGTGGACTCAAGGTGTACAACCTCATTTTGATCATTCAATTTGCAAGAGATTGTTATTCTCTTGAGGATTGTTGCATAAGATAGGTGTCTTTGATCCTTTTAGAAGGTAACTAGGACAAGTTCTTCTAGTTATTGTTCAATTGTTTATCAATTGTGTCTTCTTTCTATCTTGTCTTTATTTTCTTGCATCATTTGGTATCAGAGCTAGTCATAGATTTGTCCCTACAAATCTAGTCCTTGTTTTGTATCAAACTTTATTAAAAAAAAATTAATTCTGTTTTGGACGAATTTCTTAGTGTTCTTAGGGTTTAAACTGTTATATCCCGTATTTTCGCGTATTCAGAAATTTTGAAATAATTGTGACTTGTAGGAGGTGAGGTGATATTTTGATTTTAGATAATATATGTGTGTTGTTCATGAAAAATATTGATGTGGAAATACGGAGGAAGGCCAAGGGCAAAAATTGGAATTTTGAAAATTAGTTTCGGAAATTACGAAATATGATTCATAACCAATTGGGCTAAAAAAAAAATAAGAAAAAATAGAGGCCCAATTAAGAGGGGTGGCCGGCCATGAGGCCATGGCCCAAGTCCATGGAAATTATTCCATGTTACTAATTAATAAGAGGGATCATTATATATGTATCATGCTAGAACATTCAAGACAAAAAAAAAAAAACAAAACAAAAGAGAGAAAGAAGAACAAGAGAGAGGGGTTCGGCCCCTTCAAAAAAAAAAAAAAAAAAAAATTTCTAGCCTTCCAACTTTGATCTTAAAATCTCTTTCTTCTTGAATTCTTAGTAAGTTCAAGATGCTCTTCGACGTGGTATAATTAGTTTAGCGAAAGGACGACGTTTGTGGAAAATTGTATATGTTATAATGATTGGAATTGAATGAGAATTATGGAAAT
>NW_026719946.1:0-10284 GCF_029784015.1 Lycium ferocissimum
GCTTTTAAGTCGAAAGAAAAAGGAAGCTAATATTTATTGAAGGCCCTTTCCCGGGGTAAGAATGATATAAAGGGCCCCCAACCTGGGAAAAAATGATCCTTGGGGGTTTGGTACACCCCAGCATACCCCTTTTCCCTTAAAATTTCATTATGCTATTTCCCTTTATTGATTAAAAGTGTTGTATTTGTATGTTGTAAAACAAACTCCATATTATTTGAATCTTAATGGTTTGGACTAGGCATACGGGGTAAACGCTACATATCTTTTTTTGGGTTCGACCTTAGGCCCCCCAACGTGATTTTAAAAAACCCGGATTAATATAAAAAAAATTTAAAGGGAAAAGAATAAAAAAACAAAAAACATTAAAGGAATGAAAAGGATGGGTTTTTTCTTTTTCCCCCAAAAATATATGGTTATCTTTTTCCCCTAAACATAGAAAGCCCGGGAAACTTGGTCAATGCGGATAAAAGGGTATACCCCACTTTTGTTTTTATTTTCAAACGCCCCTTTCCTTCGTTTTTCCTTTTTCCCCTCGTTTTTTGCAAAACCCCTGCGCCCCCCTCCTTTTTCCCACTTCCCCTCTCCCCCAAAAAATGGAAATATTACGGTCAAGTGTAAGGTGCCGGTTTTTAGGGGTGTTATTTATGTGCAAAGAATTAATTCAAGGTTGTTTTCCCCTTTTCCCTTCTCAAAATGGTAACAATTTCTTTTCCTTTTTTTTTTTCTTGGGAAATTACTTAGTCAAAGTTGATTATTGTGTCGTTTTTGTTGTATTGTGTTCATTTGCTTGATTTCCTTGGTTAGGGATGAAGTGTTTGGATCGAGTCGAATGGGGGCTCGGATCGGCCGTTCTTTTTGTTGATAAGTCATTTTAAGCCATAGATTTGCTTTGAAAGTTCATTTTCTAGGAAATATTAGTTGTCCCATCGTCCTTTAAGGGTTTGAAAAATTTTTTTGCGGTTCTTTAGAACCCCCCCCTTTTCATGAAAAAAGGGTTTTGGAAAATTGGGGGAAAAATTAAAAAAAAACTAAAACTTCGCATTCAAGCCTCTTGGTATAAAATTTTTAAAGACTTTGACTTAGGTTGGGGTTCCTCTTGGTTCAAAAAATTGTTTTCTTTCTTTTTTTCGAGGTAATTGGGTGAGTGTGTTTTTAAGGCAAAAAAACCCTTTTCCCAAGTTCAATTTTGAAAACCCCTTTTGCATTTTTAAAAAGGCAACATTTTACCCCTTTTTTGCTTTTTTTTTTTATTTAGTCTATGTGACGGTGGTACGATTGATGTTTGTTGTTAATTATCTTTGGTTTCAATTAGGTGGTAATGTTTTGGAAATTTTTTTAATATGCTTCTTTTCTCATTAAATTTTTAAAATTTCTTTTTATTTCAAAAGATATGTAAATTTAATATTGGTTGCTAATATGGGTTTTAATGTATGAGATTTAGATAATGTATTGGTGTTGTTCCATAGATAGGGATAAAGGGTTGACGTGTGCTTTATTAGATGTTGGAGTTTTAAATTTGGTTTCCCCAAACGTTAAACATGACAAAAAAAATGATTACATGATTCATAATAGTAACAGTGGTTTAAAACCCAAAACTAGGCCTATTTGAATGTAATAGATGGTAGTCTTTTTGATGATCTATCTTGGTCATATAAAAAAGGGTTTCTATTTCTTTTGGGTGAGACTATGTCAAATTTGAATATTCAATCCTTTTTTATAAGTACGTATACTTTGTCTATGTCAATTAAATAGCATGAGTTATGATTAGGATAAAACAAAAGGGTCATGATTGGATTAAAATAAAGCTTAAAAGTCCCAGGCATATTTATGGGGTTATTTGCATTTGAATGGGTTTGGAAATCTTTTTTTGGCCCAGGGTTTTTTAAAAAAAATTAAAAAACTCGAGGATATGATATAGAAGTTTTAAAATGAAGGTTGAGATTAAAAGGGTTTCCCTTTTTTGGGAACGGGTTCCCAAAAAATGGTCCATTGAAGTTAATTTTGGGTTTATAAAGTTGTTAAAAAAACATCTTGTAATAGTCTTTTTGGCATTTCCACCCTTTTTGACTTGGTTAGCTCATCTTTGACCCAGGGGACCGTTGATACGCTTCCCGATGTGAAATTTGATTCCCCCTTTTTGTGAAAATTTGGGGTTTGAAACAAAAAAGGGGTTTACTCGAGTTAACTTTTTTGGGTAAACGGACCTTTTTGAAAATCCATCGATTTGGGAAAGCACTTGGATGCTTTTGGGACTTGGGGTTGGGGAAATTAGTAATGAGGTATCGGGTTTTACTCGGTCAAAGAGACCTGCGTTGGAAATTTCGAAGCCATGAGTCGTTCGCCATTATTTTAAAAATTTGGGTCTTGTATGTGGTTTTTTAAACGGATGTCCTGGGTGGTGGGGTTTTGGGTTTGGAAATTAGAAAATTTATTGGGTTTCTAGTACCCGGTGTCGCCATAGCGGCACCGGGGTTGGGTCCCGGCACCGGGTTTTTCCGGTGGGATGACCGGGTTTGGGGGGGTGTCACGACCCCGGCCCGTGGTAGTGACCGTGCCCGGGGGACACTCGTACGTACCACTTATCCCATTTTAGCATAACTAACAAATGAGCATATATACTAACTAAAAAATATAATCGATGATACACGGGAATGAATAGGGCGCGCGAAGACCGATCGGGGCCGTCCTAAAAATTTCAACCCCCCGGCGTACACAAGTTTCGCAAACATGTTCGGAAAACCCGCGATACTGTTGGAACCTCTCGGACGGGGGCAACATATACATCGACGGGAGGGGGGCCCCGTCGTCCCCGAAAATCCAAGTGTACATAGATATTTTTAAAAGGCGTACCAAAATATATATTTCCCCGGACAAAGGAGCGGCGGGGGGTGATAGATAACCTAAGCGGGCCCGGATCGGGCCCGTTTTATCGGTCCCCGGGGCATGAAACCCCGGCCCAAAAAGGGGGTGGGTCCGGAAAAATGTCGAATATGAAAAAACAAAGGGCGTAATAAATAATATCGGAATGGGAGCGAGTGTGCAAAAAACGAATAAAGTGTTACCCCGATCAAAATGCAAATGGGGGAAACCATAAATAATGCGGACGGAAAACATAGGCAAGCCTTTTGGGGGCCCGGGTTGAACGAACGTGGTCGCCCAAAACACGGCGCCAAAAAATCATAATAGATCGGATCATATCGGATGGCCTATAAAAGCGTAATCACGGATGTCAACAAAAGGTGTACATGGCACATCATTAACGACCCGTATCGTTAATCCCGCCCCCTCGCCGGGAGCACGGCGAATAATGGGGAATATAGGGCTTGAGAACATACCCGGGCCCCGGGGCCCTGGGGGGGAAACTTTGGGAGGCATCCACGAATGGAGTAGTGAGAAACTAAATGCAATAAAATACCTACGGATTTTCAAAGACTCAACGAAGCTAACAAATAACAAACAAAAGTAGGATATAAAAACGGAATCGTAAAAAAATTTACGGATGTCATACGGCATTACGTTTCCATTTTCCCAAAAAATAGTGTATAAGACTTAGGGAGATATTAAGCACTTTTCTTTAGTAGTTAAGAATATTAGTTAAAACGTTTTCTCAAAAGTCGTTAAAAGCAAAAAATAAAAAAAAAGGGGGCAAAATGGGAAATAGTGAGCCCCCTTGGTCAATTGAGGTGGTGTTTAAAAATAAAGCTTCTTGGACCACATAAGGTCATTAGTAAGTGTCTTAGGGTGATCGGATTGGATACCCGGCCCTTTTAGATGTCCCAGATCAATCTAAGGGTTTCCCATGGCCCAATAAAGTTCCGGCTTCCCTTTAATGAAAATTGACTTTGGGCGTGGATTCCGGGAAATAGGGGTGATTTCGAGGGCCCAGTTCGAAATAAAATACTTATATCATGCCTTTGAAAGGAAGTAGGAAGCTTTCTTTCCTTTCTTGCGTTTTAAGCCGAAATGCCAAACCCGTTTCGTCGAAATGAAGAATGGTCATTGCAAGGGTTCTTTTTCATGTAGTTCAAAAAATTCCAAATTTAGTCTAATATTAAGCTACCGAAATTTCGGCATCTCCCCCCATAAATATGACGCCCCCAGAATCATTCTCGGCTCGGAAAACCAACAACAACCAAGCCAACAACGTAAACTCATTAAGAATCACATTTAGTACAAGCCGACGTCTTTACAAAACGACAAATTTCAAATAACTTGCGTTTTTAATCCAATCATAATATCATTGTACTCATTAACTCCCCAACATCATTTCAATATCAATTAGAGGCATTTCATAAGGTTTTTCACATTATTTGCAAAATGTACAAAAATTTTCCCCCGAAGCCATAACTCGTCCCAAAAATTATTTTTAACATGTTTAACGTATTATCGTTTTTTTCAAATTCCTCGACAATCATCATAACTAACACTTCGACGATTTCTTATAGTTACACATCAACTATGTCCAACTCATATATTTTCCTATAACACGTATATACAATTCTAACGCTAAACTTTAATGTTAAACATTCCTTCCCCCCTTTATAAAGATCAAACGACGCAACTAACGTATTAAACAAAAGGAGGGTTTGCACTATTTCTTTGGGGTTTTGGCCCCGGCCACAAGCTATACTTCACTTAAAAAGTTTTTTTTCTCTTTCCTTTCCAAAAGCAATTTCTACAATATCCATAGTCATAATTCAACCAAAAATTAACATAATCACATTACATTTAACCATAAATTCGGCCCCCGGGTTGCTTCATTTCCATCATGCCAACTTCCATAATTCTATGTTCTCAACCCCTTTCCATGCACTACAACACAACCAAATCATCATAACATAAATTAAAGGATTGAATGCTTACCTTTTCTTAAACTTCTTCTGAAACAACTTGCCCCCAATGAAACCAAGGCTCAATCCTAAACTACCCGGGGACAAGGGACCTTGAATTAGTACTAAAACAACAAGGAAATAATTTTGGAATCAAGTTTTGGAAGATGGAATTTTCCCATGTTCGGGGAATAAACCCCATGCTCTTTTTTTTTTTTGTGTTCTTGATTTCTTTTTTTTTCTTGAATTTTCTTGAAGGTTTGATCCTTAAATAATTTAATTGGTCATATGCCATGCACGGATCATTAAATGGATCGGGGGCCAAGCCATAAATGGCCGGCCATTAAGTTTTGGGGCCCCCACCCCCCATTTTTTTCACTTGGTTCCTTAGGCCCCCCATTGACGAGGGGTCGTTTTCGGAAATTCGGGACAAATTTTCCCAAGTTTCCCTTTTTCCTTTTTACCTTTTTAATATTCCCCGTCAATATTTCCTAAAAAATAACATGCCTTAAAAAAATACCCAAAAACCTTATTCTTAACTTTCCCGTATTATTTCCAATTTTTAAATACGCCGAAATGCGAGATATAACAGGGCCAACCCATTTTTTCCCCGGACCCCCCCGGGCGGCCCAGAGGCCCGGGGCGGTGGCGCCTTGCCCCCGATCGTGGGGGTATGCTGTTTTTTCATTAATTGCATTAAAACCCTTAGTTTATTCATTTAATACCATTACGAAAATTGAGCCCTTGGGGATTTTTTTAGAAGATTATTGGAGAAAACTATTAGTGGTAAGTCTTGCTAACCTCTTTACTAATTCCTTGTTCCTAGTCATCAGGGGTTCCTTTTTATGTTCTGTATGGGAGAAAAAAGTGGATTTAAATAAATATTCTATCTAGGCTTGTTAATGATGAAATTGATTGGGATTATGCTAGATTATGATGTATCTAGGGTTTTAATCTATATTTTCCCATTATTAGTGTTGAATTAAATAAAAGGTTGGGTTTATCCCCAAATTGGGGGGTTTTCTTGAATTTTGAAAGGGGGGGTCTTTGAGTTAATCTAGCAATTAGTTGGTGGGTTTTGATCCCCTAGTGCTTAATTTGATATTTTACTCTCGAATTTCCCTTTTTGACCTTGTGGGCCCCGTTTCCCCAAATTCTGGGGTTAGATTTGACCTAAATTGAATGAAAAAATTTAGTATCGTGCTTAATGTTTTCTAATCTAGATTTCGAATATCCCTAGACCTTTGATCTTCGGGCTCGGGGGAAAGGGAAAGGGCAAAAAAGTGATTTGTTGGTGTTTTTGTTTGGTCCCCCGGGAGGTTTGGCTTACCTTTGGTGAGTTTTCTGTAGCTAAGCATATATTTAGATTATATTGTCGGAGAAAGTATGAAAACCTTGGGTATGAAGTTGGGTTTTTTGTCTTGGGTTTGGGGCCCCCGTTGCATATTGGGGCTAGCCCCCCCGTTGTGTTATGACTTGATTGTTTTGTGTTGGCTTAATCCCCGTTTGTTAGTAATATTGGGATTTGTTGTTACATCGTTGTGATATGGTGGTACCTTATTTTTCGTTGATACGAGTATAGAGTGTCGTATGACTGTGTAGTTGTTGATGATATTGTTGGCGTCCCCCATTTGGTAGTTGTGCCGATATATTGTTGGCGTCCCGGGGTGATCTTGTGACAACGATATATTGTTGGCGTACCTATTTGGTACTTGTGATTTAAATTCTTGATGTTGACATTGTTTACTCATTTTCATTTTTCATGATATATTGTTGATACCATTGGTACTTGGTGAAATATTATCGATTTGGCTCTTTTTTTTTAAATGGGGTGATGTGAATTTATTGTGTTAGCCCGGGAATCTTGGATTGTGGTCTGGACTCCGGGTACGGTGGTCGGTAAACCCCCGGGGGAAATTTAAGGGCGAGTGGCACTTAGACTTTCGAGCCCCTTGGGTTATCTGGACATCGATATTAAGGAGTACAGGGCGTATTGCATCGACATTCATACATCTTGCATTGCATTGCATCGTGGCTTATATTGTGATGACCCGGTGTTATACTTGTTTGTTTGATTGATTGCTTATATGTCGAGACTTGGCATATTTGGGTTTAGATCTTGACCTAGGTAGTACGGATCATTTCGATTGTGTTTGACTTATACTTATTGATTTATCTGTCTATCCTACTTTATTGTTTGAATTATTTAGTATTTGTCGGTGATACCTAGAAATATTGTTTATGTGACTTTCTTTAACGTTTCTTTATAATGGATTCGGTTTGTTTTTACAAAAAAAGATATTGTTATCATTTTCCCTAAACATAGAAAGCCCAGGCTTGACTTTTTTTCTTCAAAGAGGAATTTTTTCTTTTTCTTTTTCCAAAATTTTTTCCCAAGTCTAGTATGCGCGTAAGTAATATGCTTTAAATGCAGGAAATAAGTTCTTTCTTTGAGCTAAAAACCTATAAAAAAATGTTTTTTAAATTTATACATATGTGTGTATTCAAAAACCCAAAATGCACATATTTTGGACGTTAAAAAAAAGATTGAAATTTTGGGGGTTGGGGCCCCAACTTCCAAATTTTTTTAAAAAAGATAAGAAAACATATTTTGAAAAAAAACATTTTTTGGTGACCCGTCTTAAAAAGAATTAAAATTTGGGGGAAAAACCAGGGACCTTAATTATTTTTTTTTTAGAAAAAAAACTAAATTTGGGCCAAACCCATGTCAAAAAACATTATTCTTATATTATAAAAAATTTGGGGTTTTTAAAAGATAAATTACGGGACCAAAAGTTAGTTGATTATGTGGATCTTGTAAATTAAATCGTAAAAATATTTGTAAAAAAAAGTTTTAGATAAGGACGTTTAAAAATGTATTGGCGGATTAACCGGACCATGTATGGTCAAGCATGAAAAAATATATTTATCCCCTAAAAGAACTTTTATTTTTAAAAACTATTTTTTATCCTTTATATGAAAGGAAATAATGGGATCCGGCTATTAAAAAAACGAACCAAAAACCCATATGTGGGCGAATATTTCAATTCTTTTCAAAAAAAAGATATGAAAGCGGGCTTTTTTTTTAAAATAAAAAAATAAACGTTCTAAATCCCTACATTGGGAAATTTAAAAGGGCAACCAAAGTTGGATCCTTTTCTGGGGGCCCAACACCTTCCCGGGGATCCCCGGAAAACCCCTTTCCGAAATTTGGATTAAACGGGGTTTTCGGTGTTAAATAAAACCCGGTTTTTTTGAATAGTCCCAAAAGGTTTTTTTATTTCCAAAAAATTTAAAAGGCATCTTCAAAAAAAAGTCCCAAAAAACCCGGGGTTTGAATAGCTTTTTTCCCGGGGCTAACCCCCCAAAAAGCGAACCGTCCGGGTGGCGACTCGGGGACAACGTTCTAACAATAAGGACCAAAATAATTGCGTATTTGCTTAAATTTTTTTTTTTACTTTTCCCGATTTCACGTTTCATCTATCATAATTCCGCCCTGTGGGATTTAGTTTACACTTTATTCCAAGGGGACTTGGGAACCGTGGTCGTACCCGGTTAAAACAAAAAAATTTTCTTTGAGTTATAAGGGGGGTTGGTTCTGGGGTCCCGGGGGCCTTGAATTGTTCGCTCGGGGGGGTCTTTTGGAAAAGACCCCAAAAAACTAGGAAGAGTTAAGCCAAATTTTTGAACTAAGGGATTCTCCAAATGACTTTGGGTTTGGGACCTATGCTCATTAAAGGGGAAACCCCCTTTTTTGGATTTTTATGACCCGGGCACGCATCTCTTTTTATTATTGGAAAAATTGTTTATTATGATGAACCGGGGAATTTTGGGGATGGGAATCTTTAAGTTTTTGTTTTTTAGATGGAAGGCCAAAACGTTTTTACATGTTTCGGGCTTGGGTTTTGGGGGGTTTTTGGGGGGAATATTAGGTGATACTTATAACACGGTTAGCGTCGGGGCACCACTTTTCTGACGATAAGGGCCTCGGAAATAATAGAGGTATTGGGGGCATTGGGACGAAAAATATTGTTCCGCTTCGATGATATTGAGATGACTCCACCCCGAGGAGTTAGGGATGCCTAATGAATGGAACTTTTTTGGGAGATGTAAGCGGGTACAAAGTTTTTCCCGGGGGGCCCTGTCGGCCAAAACTAAAATTTTTTCTTTTATTGGGTGCCCGGGCACGGGACCTTGTGCCTTTTGGGGTATTATCGGTTGGGGATGTCCCGGGTTCACAATATCGGGGAATTCAATAGTATAGAAGAATAGGAAGTTTTAGATCTTTAGTGTTCCCTGGGGTTTAAACATGGGTTTCCAAAACAAATTTGAAGACAGGGTGATCTCTTGGCCCCCCTATTTCATGGTATAACCAAAGGGTGGAAACGGTATTTTTAAACTAACCCCTCTTGGGGCTTTTTGGGCTTTAACTCTTTAAAGGTTTTCCAAAAACTTAGGTTAAAAGTTGTTCATTGGATTTTCGCCTTTAAACATGGGTAAAAAAGGGCCCTATGGGGCAACCCTAACGGGATCGACCTTCAAATTTTGTGCGAACCTCGGTTACATGTCCAAGGTGTGGGCTGCTTTTTTTAAATCGATTGGTAGGATCCTGGATGTTTCCAACCTTCCGAATGGGTGGTTTGGGGCAAAATTGTCCCTTTGGGCCATAGCGGGGGGTTGAGGAAAGTGTATTACCCCTCTGGGGTTTTAAGTTTTGGGAGAAGCAAATGATACCTCGGGTAGGGCCCCCCAGTTTAATTCATTTTATACTTGGGGTTCCCCCGGGTAAAATGATAAGTTAGGGCAAGACTATTTGGGGGGGGGGGTAGAGACTTTTAACCTCGTTTTGTTTTAAGGCAAGTTCTCTCTATTATTGGTATGGAATATTAAGGACAAATTTGGAATTAGGAAATTAATTAGTTCATGCACAAAAAGCCCAAATGGCGTGTGGCATGTGGGGCAAGCGGCTAATTTTGATTGATCCAAGCCATGCGTGGGGGATGGGCCCTTGGATGAATCATATATGATCAAGTGATGACAAATAAAACATATTCATCATTTTTCCCCAGAAACGGAGAAACTTGGGAAAAAAAGGAGAAACCCCATCTGCAATTTGGTCCAAAAAAGATAAAAAAAAAAAAAAAAATTTTTCTACAATTCAACCAATTGGAAGGTCCTTGTTTCTGAGATGTTTTGGAAAATTAAAATTCGTTTTTTTCAAAGCCAAATAAAGTTGAAAACTAATGGGAAAATAGGGTTTTAAACTCACTTTTTTTGTTTGGATGGGTTTTTGCGTGTTGTAGGTAAAAAGGATGCTTCATGAAATTTGGTGTGTTGGGTGGTGGGGGAATATGGGGTTTTGTTGACAAGGAATGAATAAACTTCTTAGTGTTTTGGTTGTTGTTGTTGTGGATTCTATGATGTAAAATAAGTTTTAAAAACTCAAGTTGTGGTT
>NW_026719947.1:0-11000 GCF_029784015.1 Lycium ferocissimum
TCAACCTACGCCTCAGGCTCTCCAAAGTCTACAAACAAGTCATAATATGCCAAACATTAGCTATGGACGTTTAGGCATTTAATTCCAAACTAACGCTAAATTCTACAGAAATTTGGGCAGCATTTCCCCTGTAAATAGGCCACCCCGAGAATTTAACTTGGCCAAAATCAACAACAACAACAACAACAACCAGCCTAGCAACATCAATAATCGATCCGAAAGGCAATATAACATTAATAAGCCCCTTTTTCATCATTCAACAACTTTCAAGATATTTGATTCGACGACTTACGTTCAAGCCAACATCAACGATTATACATTCAAATACCAATCCGAATCCATACTAACAACATTTAGAAACATTTCAAACAATTCGTACAATATTTCCAACAATCCAACAGGGCTCCAATTTGCCCGAAAACCGTCCCTCAAACCCGAGAACACAAACTATAACCCATTTCTAACTTCGAATCATGATTTGTATCAACAATCCACACTATAACGATATCATTCTCATAAAGATACAAATTACATCAAATGCACAATAACCTTCAATTCAGCCCATACAATTACAACATCAATCTTGAGTCATTAAAAGCTCATTTCCAACATAGAATTCATTACGACAACCACTAAAACACTAAGCGACATTAATGCGTTCTTTGTCATATAATATGACCCATTTTCGGCCAACACTACATATATACATATTGATGATTCTCATCCATTTCTTCACCCTACAATGATCATAACATGCTAAATAGACTTTAATTCATGGCTTCAATACAACACAACACACATACACCTCACACGGCTATATACTACACACACCACCTTCACTCCAACATGCCATATTTCATGATTTCCATCCATTTTAACATACTACAACATACATACAACCTTTATAACACATAAAACATGATGAATTCTTACCTTTCTTCTTCAACTCCCCAAATAGACTAGGGTTTGCAATTGACACAACGGACGGTTGGATGACCCGAACAACACTTCCACGTTACTTAGGGACCTCAAATTAGTAGTTTTGCATCAAGGAAATATTTTTGGAATGGCTTGAATTGAACTTCAATTTTTTTGGAGGTTGGCGAGAGCCTCCTTCTTTTTGTTCTTCAACTTCTCTTATTTTTTCTAAATGTTTGAAATGGTAAAAGATGACTTAGTATTCATCCTTTGTGCTCTTATATAAGTTGCACAAGTGTCCTTGGCCCACACACATGTGTTGGACCAATTAAAATTGTCCACAAATTGTGTGGGCCTTCCTCCAAGCCACACGGCCAAGGCAACAAAAATTGCATGATTTTCAAGTTCCCATTATTCCAATTTTGGTCCCAAATTTTCCTAATTGTTCCATACCAACAAATTCATAAACAACTTATGTCTCAAAACGAAATCGAAGGTCAAAAGTCCCGACTTTACATCTCGGAATGATGGTGTCTCTAGCTTATCATAGTTAAACCGGATTGTCCCAATGAACAAAATACGGGATATAACAGCCACTCAAGAGGCTGGGTGAGCCGGGTATACGGGGATTTTCGAGGCAGGCGGCCTCGGCGGCGAGCGAGGCTATATCCTTCCCGGCAAGCACGGGGCACACCCCACGGATTGGGAGGAGATCGGATAGCGGCGCCGGGTATTCGAGGGCGGCCGCAGTTCCGGGTTTCGAGCTCACGGTTGGACGAGGTTCCCGGCGGTCGATGAGACCTCCCGGACCTCCGTGCTCCCACCGTGGGGAAAGGCCCCTGGCGAGTGTTTTCGTGCCACGTGGTGCGTGTTTTACTTGTGGTCGTCGGGGCCATCGATGAGAGATTGTCGGTTAGAGGTGGTGCGGGCGAGCGCGAGCCTCGGTCCACCGGCGGAATGGTAGTTCATCTTCATCCTCGGTGGCTATGCGCCCTACGGGGCGAGGTACAGATGCGCCGGTATGTGATGGGGTTGGCCGAGGCGGGGGTCGCGGCGGAGTTTCCCGATTCTAGCGGTCCTTCGAACCGCATTTATGCATTGGCCACCGGGACAGACCATGGAGGCGTCGCCAATGTTGTCACGGGTATAGTCGGTTTTCGGGAGAGTCTCGAGATGTGTATGCACTGATTGATCCTGGTTCTACTTTATCATATATTTCTCCCCTCGTTGCTAATAAAATTGGGATAGAATGTGAGCCGATAGAGCCCTTTGAGGTAGCTACACCAGTAGGGGATACTGTTATAGCCACGGAGGTTTATAGAGATTGTTCGGTGATTACCGGTGACCGTTGTACTTGCGGATCCGGTAGAGTTATATATGACTGAGTTCGACGTGATTATGGGTATGGATTGGCTAGCTTCTTGTTATGCTAATGTTTATTGTCAAAAGAAGATAGTCCGTTTCCAATTTCCGGGGAACCGATAAGCCGCGGCGGTGTAATACACCATCACCGAGGGGTAAGTTTATATCATACCTCGAGGCAAGAAAAATGAATAGAAAGGGCTATATTTATCATATATGGTCCGTGTTCATGATTTAGAGGCAGAGGCACCGATTCTTCGATCAGTCAAGTGGTTAATGAATTCTTAGATGTATTCCCAGATGAGCTTCCAGGTCTTCCCCCCGAGCGGGAGATAGAGTTTGCTATTGATTTGTTGCCAGATACTCAGCCTATCTCTATTCCTCCGTACAGAATGGCACCTGCAGAATTGAAGGAATTAAAGGAGCAGCTGAGAGATTTATTAGAGAAGGGCTTTATTCGGCTCCATATTACATCACCACTGAAGAGCCGGTATTATTTGTGAGAAAGAAAGACGGCTCGGCGCGGATGTATAATGATTATCGAAGTTCCGAATAAGGTAACCATCAAGAATAAATACCCCCTCCCCGGGATTGATGATTTGTTTGATCGGTTGCGGGGTGCCGGGTGTTTCTCGAAGATAGACTGGGCGTTCGTGCTATCATCGGGTACGGTACGAGAGGTCGGATATTCCTAAGACAGCATTCGGGACCCGATATGGGCATTATGAATTCGAGTGATGTCTTTTGGGTACGACAAATGCCCCACTGGATATTTATGGACACGATGAATCGGGTATTCGGACCGTTCTTAGACATGTTCGTGATTGTGTTCATTGATGACATCCCGGTTTATTCTCGATCGAAGCGAGAACATACGCATCATTTGAGGACGGTACTTGGCACACTTCGGCACTAGAAATTATATGCTAAATTTTCTAAATATGAATTCTCGGTTATCTTCGGTGGCATTCCGGGGCATATTATGGAGCGATGGCATCCGGTGGATACCCCGCAAGATTGAGGCCGTAAAGAATTGGCCTAGACCTACGACGCCGACCGAGGTGCGTAGCTTTTCGGGGATTGGCCGGTTATTATCGGAGATTTGTGGAGAAATTTGCTTCGATTTCAGCGCCGGACAAGGCTTACTCATGAAAGGGAGCGAAGTTCCGGTGGACGGATGCTTGCGAGCGTAGCTTCCGATTTTTGAAGAGAAGTTAACTACAGCTCCAGTCCTGACTCTTCCCGAGGGTCCAGATGGGTATGTTATTTATTGTGATGCCTCTGGTATTAGTTTAGGGTGCGTGTTGATGCAGCACGGCAGAGTTATAGCTTATGGTTCCCGGCAGCTCAGAAAGCACGAGAGAAATTATCCTACTCACGATTTGGAGCTAGCCGCGGTGATTCATGCTTTGAAGATGTGGAGACATTATTTATATGGTGTTCACGTTGATATTTATACAGATCATAAGAGCCTCATACATCTTTAAACAAGGAGGTCGAACTTGCGAAGGAGAGGAGGTGGTTAAATTCACGAAAGATTATGATGTTGATATTCTCTACCATCGGGGGAAAGCTAATGTTGTGGCGGATGAACTCGGCCATAAGTCTATGTTGGGCGAGTTGCGTACATGCCATCGAGAGGAAGGAAATGGTTCGTGAGATCCATGAATTTGGCTAGTCTTGGGGCTCGTTTGGCCGATTGAGAATCATCGGGAGATATTGAGGTGTTACGGTCGGGGGTATTGTTGAATCCTCTATTACAATGAAGAGAGATTAAGCGGCTCAGTATGAGGATCCTATTCTGGCACAGTATAGAGATACAGCCCCGGCACAGAGAAGACTCCGTTCGAGATTACATCCGATGGGGTGTTATTATACGATGGGCGGTGTGTGTACCGATGTTGCGGGTGCGGCGACAAATCATGTTATGGGCGAGGCACATTATGCCCGTTATTCTGTTCACCCAGGGTCGACGAAGATGTATCATGATCTTAGATGCTTATATTGGTGGGATGGTATGAAAAGAGACATAGCAGAGTTCGTCGCTCGGTGCCAAATTGTCGAGCGGGTTAAGATTGAGCATGTAAGCCCGGTGGATTATTGCGGGAGATGGAGATACCGTCGTGGAAACGGGAGATCATTAATATGGATTTTATTACGGGTTTACCTCGCACTCCACGGAGGTATGATTCCATTTGGGTTATTGTTGTTGTTGTTGACAAAATCAGCCCATTTTCTTCCGGTCGGACTACCTACTCAATTTACGAGAATTATGCCGGGCTTTATATTAAGGAGATTGTGCAACTTCACGGAGTTCCCATATCTATTATCTCCGGACCGAGGTGCCCGGTTACGGTTAATTTACGGAGATCATTTCGGGAGATTGGGGACATAGGTGAGTCTCGCACAACATTCCATCCCCGGTCGACGGACGGGCCGAGCGCACTATTCGTACGCCGGAAGATATGTTGCGGGCATTTGTGTTATTGATTTCGCTAGGTATTTGGGATGACATTTGCCGCTTGTTGAATTTGCTTATAATAATGACTACCACTCCAGTATTCAGATGGCACCATATGAGGCTTTGTATTGCGATTCTAAAGTGTAGGTCACCGATCGATTGGTTTGATGTTGGGGAGACTGAGTTGATTGACCCAGATGTGGTCCAGCAGGCAGTAGATAAGGTGAAACTCATTCGGGAGCGGTTATTAGCGGCCCATAGTCGACAGAAATCATATACAGATAATCGTCGTCGATAGAGTTTCAGATTGGTGATTGGGTATTCCTGAAAGTGTCACCTATGAAGGGTGTTATGAGATTCGGCAAGAAAGGGAAGCTCAGTCCGAGATATATTGGGCCTTATCAGATTATTCGTAAAATAGGCAAGGTTGCCTATGAATTAGATCTGCCAGCTGATTTGGGAGCAGTGCACCCGGTATTTCATGTTTCTATGCTTCGTAAATGCATTGGTGACCCCTCCATAATATTCCCTGTAGATGATATCCAGGTCACAGAGGAGCTATCTTATGAAGAGCAGCCTATAGCCATATTGGATCGTCAGGTAAGAAAGTTGCGGAATAAAGATGTGGCTTAAAAAGTCTTTGTGGCGGAACAATAACCGAGAGGAAATGACCTGGGAAGCTGAGGAGGAGATGAAGAAGAAGTATCCTTACCTATTTCCGGTACCTACGAGTGTAATCCAAATTCTTTACTTGACTATGTTGTTTGATGAATGAATTGTTGTGAGTTGTAAAAGAAACTCCCCCAAGTGCTTATAAGATCCCGTAAGGTTAATCTAACATTCGAGGATGAATGTTCAAAAGGGGGGGAGGATGTTATATCCCGCATTTTTGGTACATTGGGACCATCCGGTTTAACTATGATAAGTTAGGGACAAAACCATTCCGGGATACAAGTCGAGACCTTTTGACCTTTGATTTCGTTTCGAGACATAAGTTGTTCATGAATTTGTTGGTATGGAACACTTAGGAAAATTTGGGACCAAAAATGGAATTTGTGAAACTTGAAAATCATGCATTTTCTCCTTGTTGTGGCCGTGTGGCTTGAAGAAGGCCCACTGATTTGTGGACAATTTCAATTGGTCCAACACGTGGGCAAGGACACTTGTATAAGTCTTGCATTAGCTTAAAAGATGACTATCAATTCATTTATTCATTACAACACTTAGAAAAAAAAAAGAGCAAGAAGTTGAAGAAACAAAGAGGCTCCGCCAAGGAGACCAAAAATTGAAGATCAATTCTAGCCATTCCAAAATTATTCCTTTGATGCAAAACCACTAATTTGAGGTCCCTAAGTAACGTGGAAGTGTTGTTCGGGTCATCCAACCATTCGTTGTGTCAATTGCAAACCCTAGGCAAAGTGTCACGACCCAGCCCCGTGGGCCGCGACTGGTGCCCTGCTCAGGCACCCAAACCAACCTACGAACCGAATTGTCATATTAGGACACACGTCCGCATTGAACGGAGACATTATTCGTACCGATAGGAGAGCGTACGTCATACAAATAAAAACGATGCGTATAAGCGATCGCCCGTGCGGAATCATCGCATCAAAATCGAAACCGGGCGGAATGCACATCGCCCGCACACACATACATACAAACATATGGGCCATATCGGCCACGGTAGCACACGGGTAATTATTAAGGACGAAAAGAATCACATACAAACGAACCGGACCCATGACCCACAAATATGACTACGGAGCCTCTCGGACATGGCGCGCACAAACATACGAACATATGACGGGACGGGGCCCCGCCGTACCCGAACAACACAAATGTACAAAGTATGCATAACAAAAGACATATACCAAATATGGGCTATGATCAGGGAGCACTGACAGTGCAGAATAGGAAGCCTAGGCCGGAGGATCGCCCGGCCGGCCCGCACTGCGCGTGTTATGGAACGCACCCCGAAGAAAGAGGGTCGGTACGAAAAAAGGCGAGTATGTAATCAATGAAGAGTAATCCAAATCATGAGAAATCCGGAGTCGAAGATACAAAGACAAATACGTAAGTAATAGATCAAACTAGTGCGAAATGCAAATGTACGTAATGCAAATAAAAGTCGTGCATAAGGCTCGGGAACGTGGTCACCCCCGACGCCTTGCCACAACACATCATACTAGAATTTTTCAAATCTCCGTACATCTCCGAACACATCATAATATCACACACACATCAAATCATCGAACAAATCGTATGCCATATCACATCATAACACCATAAACGGTAACCGGCCCTATGAATAGGTCTCATTAGAAACCGTAACACATCACTTGCCGAATATGTCATAATGCGCACGATCACAGAACCGGCCCGGGTACCGGCGAACGAAGTCATAACCATTGGCACGAGCAGAGTAGTGCAGAAACCATATGCAAATTTAAAAGTAAGTTCCACGACTCGACACATAATTTCATATACGAACACTTTAGGATCCGAAGGTTCAAAATGAGTATCGATTCAATCGGAATTAATATACAAAAGTCGCGGACTTTTAAGTAGTCAATTTTTCGAAAAAAATGCATCATAGGTCATTCTCGGAAGATCTAGTATCATTCATAGTAATGAGCGTTCAAACGACATTATAGAACATTTCAAACGGACCTTAGAGTCATAGGCAAACACTTCCTTTTCATATCATACGAAAATGAGTCAGACGAATCAAATAAGGGAAGTCTCAGGACTTGCGGGCCCACCTCGGGTCAGGTCGAGGCGGCGGACATAAATTACAAATATTAAGCTCCCTAAGGTTATTCATAAGAGTTTCGGAGCGATTCGAATACATTTGCGAAAGTTACAAAGGTTTAAGCATTCTTTTAGCCAAACATAAGGGTTATAATTCAATTGCGCTGAATGAATAGTATGCCAAATCGAACTCGGATTTCCAAGAGCAGAATTATCCCCGAGGTTCCGATCTTAACCTAGTATGACTAGGACATGCCAAATGAAGAAAAGGTAGGCTTTACATACCTTAACAACGCCTTACGTTCGCTTAAAGTCAAATCCCGTTTGCTCCAAAATCTACAAATGGTCACAAGTTACCATGTGTGAATTCAAGCTTTAGGAATTCAATCTCAACCCATACTTGTCTACCGAAATTTGGGCAAAGACATCTCCCCTATAAATTAGCTCATCTTCCGAGAATATGACTCGGTTCAGAATATCAACAACCATACCAATAACAACACTAACAACATCAACATTCAATACCAAACACATTATAACATGAATAGTCCCTCTTTCTACATAATGCAACAACTTCGACTCCAACTTCACACTTTCAAACTAATATCAACATTTTCATATTCATTTACTAATTCAAGACCATTCAAACGCAATTCGGAGGCATTTCACATTATTTCACAAATCATACAAAAGTTTCACCGAAACCATAATTCATCCAAAGCTTCCAACTTTCAACATAAACTTCCATAACACGTTTTTGTCTTCCAATTTCATTTACGACGACAACAATTTGCATCTTACAAATTCATTCTCATAAATACATAAACTATAATAAAATCACATACTTTCCGACAACAACTTAACAACAATTTTCTCATGCCAACTAAGACCATTAGCCTTCCATTTTCATCACAAGACTCCAACAACACAATTAACATGCTAAATAATATTTGTTCATCTCTCTCCATACGTGAGGGGCACATGCCCCTCCAAACACACCTTCACACACACACAAAGATGCACGCACACACCACACTTTCATAATTTCCCTTCAATTTTATTCACTCTAAAATCCATAAATCTTCTATAACATGAAAGAAAACATGAAATCCTTACCTTTTCCAATAAGTTCTCCTTGCCACCAAAGTCACTTTCTTGACAAAATAATTATACCACGTTGAAGAGAATCTTGAACTTAGTAGGAATCCAACAAGAGATGAATTTTTGGACCAAGGATTAAGCTCAAAAATTATTATTTTTTTCCTTTTTGTTTCGGCCGAATGGCCTTCTTTCTCCTTTTCTCTTCTTTTTTTTTCTCTCAATTTCTCTTGAAGTTTCTATGGATGAACATGCACAATCATCATCTTATACTAATTGGTCAGCGTGATTAATCACACACTAATCTTGTGGGCTTGGGCCAATCACCATGGTGCCACCCCTCCAAGACTTGGGCCTCCATTTTTTTTTTTTTTGTTGAGCCCAATTCATTAGAAATCTCATTTTGTAATTCCCGAAACTAATTTCCAAAATTTCAATTTTTGCCCTTGGCCTTCCTCCGTATTTCCACACCACTATATTTCATGAACAACATGCACATATCTTAATCCCAATCAACATATGACCTTATTCTTTACGAATCGAGATTATTTCGCATTTTTCGAATATGCTAAAATGCCGGATATAACACAAAGTGTGGAGTTGAAGAAGAAAGGTAAGAATTGATCATGTTTTATATGTTATAAAGGTTGTATGCATGTTGTAGTATGTTAAAATGGATGAATATCATGAAATATAGTAAGTTGGAATTGAGGTAGTGTGTATACGTAGTTTAGCCGTGTGATGCGTGTGTTATAGACTATCACAATGAGTTAAGTTCTATGTAGCATGTTGTTGTTGTAGTGTGAAGAAATGAATGAGAGTTATCAATATGTGCATATGGTAGTGTTGGCCGAATGGGTTATGTATGTGTGACAAAGAATGAATTAATATCGCTTAATGTTTTAGTTGTTGTCGTTATGAATTCCATGATGAAAATGAGAGTTTAATGACTCAAATTGATGTTGGTAATTGTCATGATCGATTTGGAGGTTATTGTACATTTGATGTAACTTGTATAATTATGAGAATGACATTGTTAATGTGAATTGTTGGTGCAAATCATGATTTGGAAACGAGGAATATGTTAAAGTTGAGGCTCAAGTTGAGGCCCCTGGTTTGCGAGCGGGAATATTATTTGGGATGTTTGAAATGTTGTATGAATTGCTTGGAATGTCTTTGAATATTGTTGGTATGGTTCGGGTTAGTATTCGAATGTATAAGCGTTGATGTTGACTTGAAGGTAAGCCGTTAAATTGAATATATTGAAAGTTGTCGAATGATGGAAAAGAGAGTTATTAATGTTGTATTGCCTTTCGAATTGAATGTTAATGGTTGCTAGGTTGGTTGCCGTTGTTGTTGTTGATTTGGCCGAGTTAAATTTCCTCAAGGCTCATTTAAGGTGGGGAAATGCTGCCCAAATTTCTGTAGAATTAAGGGCTAATTTGGAATTAAATGCCTAAACGTCCATAGCTAATGTTTGGCATATTATGACATATTTGTAGACCTTGGAGAGCCCGAGGCGAGTTGACATTAGCTTGAATTTGGAGCATCTTCGAGAGCGTTTCGAGGTATGTAAAGCTCAATTCTTTCTTCTTTTGGCATGCCTTAGCTTGCAATAGGCTATGACACGAGCCTCGATAAATTCTAATCCCGCAATCCGAGCACGTTTATGACTCTTATTCATTCCTCGGAATTCGCATGTTGATATGTTGAAATATTGGCCTTTATGTCTTTGAAATATTTGATTTTCAACTTTTGCATAAAAAGTTTGGCTTTTAAAGAGTTCCGTAACTACGAACGCCCGTATCTTTCTACGGAAGGATCGGATTGCCTCGATATGACCGTAGGTGATTGTATGGTATATGATGAGTATGTTTTTCATAGGCGGGGCCCGCCCCGGGTCAACACCCGTCCGTGGGTCTTGCGACTCTTCTTTTTGTAATCCCGATGACTTTTGAAAGAATTTGATTTGGTTATTATTCCGATTCCTAAGTATGGTCACTTTACTTATCATTTGAGTCTATTATAATGATTTTATGCATATGGTTACTCACGACTCGTTCGTATCTCCGTCGTATCTTTCGCCGAGTCCCCGGCCGGTTCCGTTGTCGTGCGCGGTGACTATGAGATACCATCGGTGCGCTGTTGTGTTTATGGTTCGCCGAGCTCCTCGCTAGAGGGCCGGGTTCCACTTATATTTGGTGTTATGGCCGTGTATGGCGTTATGCCGTGTTATGATGTGTGACGCTGGAGTACGGAGATTTGAAAGAAACTTTCCTGGTGTTATGTCATGTGTTATGGCGCCATCGACGGGCGGGGCGACCATATTTTTCTCGCCCGATGCATGAGTTGTATTTTGAAAAAGAAAACATTTTGATATTTTGGTTTGCCTTTTGTATTTCCCTTTCGT
>NW_026719948.1:0-10568 GCF_029784015.1 Lycium ferocissimum
TTGAAAAACGGGGGGAAATGAGGCCGAGAATATACCCTTTCAATTTTCTTTGGCAATTGCTCCACGTTTTAATAGGGCACAGTGTGGGTTTGTGAGGGCCTGGGCCCTTTCAAGGTTGCCTAACGGCTTCTTACAAAGAGGGGATGGATTTTTCCCCGAATTCAACCCCCCAAAATTTGGGGGGCAAAAACCTCCCGGGGGGTGAACGTGATGTTGATAGGGGGCAAACAAAAGAGCAGATTTTGGGCACCCCGTGTTTTGAGGGGGATCAAAGCGGACATTTTCGGGCACTCGGGTCTGGCGCGGGGGCATCCCCATTTTCGGGGGGAATTTGATCCTCTTCCGTCGGGACGGGCCGAGTTCGGGACCCCCGGTCCCCGGGGTGATCAAAGGAGACCCCCCGACCGCGATGCGCGGGCGGTAGATTACATTCGGCGGGCCGCCGGGGTTGGGACGCTTGTTTTTGGGGGGGTGGGCACTGAGAGGTCCCTCGAGGGGCGGAGGCTAGGACCCGGCCAGCGAGGATCGGTAGCAGGATCTTCTTCGGTCGTCCTCGGGGCGGAACCTCGGACTCCGGCGAGCCGAGGTAGGGGAGCCGGGGGAGTATCTGCGGTGCCACCCGGCCTCGCTTATATCTCTCGTCGCCAGGACAGCAGCGAGTCTTCGTCCTCCCAGAGATATAGTTACGGGTATAATGGCTTGTTCTCTCTCATGATGTATATGCATTGATAGATCCGGGTCTCGCTATCTTATGTCACTCCATATGTTCTTTGATCGTATTGGGGTGAAGCTCGAGCCGATTAAACCTTTTGAGGTATCTACTCCGGTTGGTGATCCCGTGATAGCGAAACAAGTGTATAAAGATTGCATAATTGTCTTATGCGGTCGCCAAACCAAGGCGATCTAGTAGAGCTTGAAATGATAGACTTTGATGTAATTATGGGTATGGATTGGTTGGCCTCGTGTTATGCTAATGTTGATTGCCGAATGAAGTTAGTTCGATTCAATTTCGGGAGAACCCGTGCTAGAATGGAAAGGTAATACGGCAACTCCTGAGAGGTAGGTTTATTTCCTACCTTAAGGCGAGAAAAATGATAGCTAAAGGCTATATCTACCATCTAGTCCGAGTGCACGACACGGAAGCAAAGTCCCCAACTCTCCAATCTGCTTCGGTGGTAAACGAGTTTCCGGACGTATTCCCGGATGAGCTCCCGGTGCCTTCCTCCGTAAAAGAGAAATTGACTTCGCCATTGACGTGTTGCCGGATACTAAACCCATTTCTATTCCTCCTTATCGGATGGCTCACGGAATTAAAGGAGTTAAAGGCCCGCCTGAAAGATTTGCTTGACAAGGGTTTATTCGACCATTGGCCCATCTTCGTGGGGAGCGCCAGTTTTATTTGTGAAAAAGAAAGATGGCTCCCTACGAATGTGTATTGATTATAGACAGCTGAATAAAGTGACGATGAAGAACAGGTATCCTCTCCCAAGAATCGATGATTTATTTGATCAGCTTCAGGGTGCCAAGTGGTTTTCAAAGATAGATTTGAGGTCAGGTTATCATCAAGTACGAGTGAGAGAAGAAGATATTCCCAAGACAGCTTTTAGAACAAGATATGGCCATTATGAATTCCGAGTAATGTCATTTGGGCTAACTAATGCACCGGCAGTGTTTACGAATTTAATGAATAATGTATTCGGGCCCTCTTGGATCCGTTTGTGATAGTCTTCATTGATGATATTCGGTGTACTCTCTCACAGAATCGGAACATGCGACCACTTGCGAATTGTTCTTGGAATTCTCCGAACTCGGGAGTTGTATGCCAAATTTTCAAAGTGCGAGTTTTGGCTAAATTCTGTGACATTCTTGGGCCATGTGATTTCGGATGATGGCATTAGAGTTGATACTCAGAAAATAGAAGCTGTTAAGACGTGGCCAATGTTATATCCCGCATTTTGTGCGTCGGAATATTTCGAGATCGAGTAAATCGAAGAAAATAAGTTTGACGAAAATTTGGGGAAATGCTGGGCGAATTTTTAAGCCAACTATGGAGGCGCATATCTCATAGTATATGTGGAGTTTTAAGGTGTTTTAAAAAGCCTAAAATGAAGTTCGTCGAGTCTAGTTTGTAATGCAACAAACCGTTCATTGATAGGACATCGGAGTAGAGAATTATAGACGTTACAAACTGAACTGTCGACGTAGAAACGTATTCCCGCGGTACCGCTACGGTGCGCTTACGTGCGTATCGCTGCATTAAACCGACGTTGCGATTTTTAAAAAGGAAACTTCATTTTATTTCAACAAAAAAGCTCCACAAATTTCCAGAAATTTCAGCAAGAAAGAAGAGAAAAAAAAAAAAAAAAGAGAAATCTTGAAGCCTTCAACTTTGATTCAAAATTATAATTTGTTTGTATTCCTACTAAGTTCAAGATTCTCTACAAAGTGGTATAAATATCATGGCAAGAAAGAGCTTCTTTTGGCAAGTGGAAAAGTTGGAAAAGGGTAAGAATTTAATCTTCTTTTATATGTTATGTATGGTTGTGTATGTTGTGGTGTGTAGGAATGAGGAAATTCATGAAAAATATGGACTATATGTTGAGGCCGTGTGGTTGTGGTATAGTATGGAAAGGGATGAATCAATTTTCTTAAGTATTTTGGTTGTTGTTACAATGGAATCTATGATGAGAAATGGAAGTTTGATAATTCTAGTTCAAGTTGTAGTTGTCGGGAAGTTGTTTTAGAAGTTAAAGTGAATTGAATATAGTGTTCTTGTGTTTATGGAAACTAATGTTGTTAGTATGAATTGTTGGTGTGATTTATGAAGTTGAAAGAAAGAAATATGTTGTCATTATTCTTGTTGAGTTTGGATAATTTTAGGTAGTGTGTTGGTTCGGCCGCTTGAAATGTCGAGCGGATTATTTGAAACATTCTTGACTATTGTTTGGAAGGTTTCGAATTGGTATTTGAATATGTGAACAATTATGAATTGAACATAAATGAGATGCCATGGAATTGTAAAAAAAAAGAATTGGTGATGTTAGAATGCATTTGGGATTGAATATGGATATTGTAGGATGTGAAAATGAATGGAAAACATGAAAGTATAAATGTTGAAGTTGAGTTGTGAAAGTTGAAGGTTGGCCGTGTGTTGTGTGTGTTGTGTGGTGATAGTGATTTAATTGTATTTAACATGATTGTGTGTTGTTGAAATGTGTGGAGAATAAATGAAGTTCATGAAATCATGTATGGTGAAGTTGGGCCGTGTAGGGCTGTTTTCGGTGGAACATGGTGAACCAAATTATATGTTGTATTTTGGTGGTTGTTTGTCATGGATTATGTGATGTAAATGAGAGTTTAATGTGTCAAGTTGGTGTTGTACTTGTTGGTGGGCTGATTTAGAATCTTAAGAAATTTTAATATAGTTTCATGAATTTGTGGAAGATAATGTTGTCCATGTGTGAATTGTTGGTATCTTTGTTGAAGATTTGGCCGAGTTAAATTCTCGGGGGCATCCAAGTTATAGGGGAAGTGCTGCCCAAAATTCGTAGAAAAAGCAATGGTTTGGAATTGGATCCTTTAGCTACTGACTAATGTTCGATGCCTATTGATGTTGTTGTAGATTTTTGAGAAGACGAACTTACGTTGGATTAGCTTAGGAAGCAAGCCGAGTATGTGAAGCTTACCCTTCTTTTCTTTTTGGCATGTCTTAGACGGAACTAAGGTATGACATGATATGTGCCTCGGGGTAATTCCATTCGTAAATTTCAAGTATGTTTGTGAATCGTATTTGCTCGTGTTGTGGTTTGTATGTTCTTGGTATGGTTGAGTTTGAAAAATTGTGTAAGCGATTCGTATAAGTTCCTTGATGTTCGTATCTTTAACGCGGTTGAGTTATGACCCTTATGTCTTTTGTAGGATTAAACTTTTAAGGTTTCAAAAGAGTTCTATTTTCAAAGAATTTTGTTTTCAAAAGAGACTTGTTCCAAAACGACTTCGAAACTACGAACGTCCGTAACTTTTGCATACGACCTCGAAACGCCCCAAAACATAATATGTAAGTTCATAAGACATCACTCTCCCTACCCCTCGTAGTCGGGCTCGGACGGGGGTCGGCACCCGTCCGTGGGGCCCGCGGCCTTTCTATGCTACCTTTATGGATTTTTCGGAAAATTTAATATTTTCTTCACTATGATTATTTATTTATCTGTCGAGTTGGAAATAAGGGTTTTATGCCCATGATTTTGATACGTAACAACGATTTCCGAAGTTCGGTTTGATATGTCGAGCGAGATTCGGGAGAAAACTATGATTTTGGATTTTCAAAAAAAAAGGGTTCGTTTTGATCATTCGGTTGAGTCCGTGATGGTGTACGATATGTGTGTGGTTACTTACGATCTGCTCGTGCGTTGTGTTACCTCTTTCATCGGATCCGGGCCGGTATATGATCGTGCGCACTATGATATACTCGGTGTTATCTGCCGTGTTACGGTTCCCGAGACCTCGCCATAGGGTCGGGTTCCGTTTATGGAGTTATCTTGTGATATGGCTTATGATGTGTTGTGACGATGTGTTGTGTTCGGGGATACGGAGATTTGAAACTTCCGGTGTTATCTGTGTTGTGGCGCCGAATAGGGTGGCGACCACGTTCGTCCGCCGGTCCTATGGACCGTATTTGATATGTGATGATGTATGATGATATGATGAGTTTGATCACCGATGATGAGGCAAATCCCACATCGGTTAATGTCATTCCATGTGACAGATTATGATGCGTTCGGTATGAGTATGTATGATCTGTGTGTCAGATGTAAGTACTTGGGTAGTTGGGTTATTACGACTTTACTTTCTGTACTCCCTACTTTGGTTATGACCTCATTTGATGTCTTGTGCTTCACATGCTCGATACATATTTAACTGACCCCCTTTCTTCGGGGGCTGCGTTTCATGCCACGCAGGTACCCACAGATGAGTAGGTGATGTTAGCAGAAGATGCTCCAGCTGGATTGGCGAGCTCCATTTCCTCCGGAGTGCTGCCGAGTCAGAGTGCTTTGTGTGGTGTTCGAAGTTATGATAGAGACTTTGCAGACAGTGTCGAGTGTATGATATGTCGGGTCTGTTTTGTAAGCGGCTACGTAAGCCGGTGTGTTTGTATGCATTATGCTACCGATGTGTTTGGCAAGCGGCTATATAAGCGAAGCACCGTTATGCCTTATATTACAGTTTTCATACGATTGCAGATTTTATTTGGTTTGAAAGAAAAAAACGAAAGGCATGTTTGTTTTCTGAAAAATTTTCATTTCGTGCGTATGTTATGTTTTGTGGGCCCAGTATGATTGTGTGTATTATGAAAGTCTGCGGGTTCGCTCGGCCCTAGGTAAGGGTCGGGTGCCCATCACACCCTATCGGATAGGGTGTGACAGCCAAGGCCTACGACGCCTACAGAAATTCGTAGTTTCCTGGGTTTGGCAGGCTATTATAGAAGATTTGTAGAGGGTTTTTCATCTATCTCAGCCCCATTGACGAAGCTAACCCAGAAGTCAGCAAAGTTTCAGTGGAATGACGCTTGTGAGCGTAGCTTCCAAGAGTTGAAGGACAGGTTAACCTCGGCTCCAGTCTTAACACTCCCAGAAGGGCCGGATGGCTATGTTGTGTATTGTGATGCTTGGGAGTTGGACTAGGTGTGTGTTAATGCAAGCATGGAAAATTCATTGCATATGCTTCGAGGCAGCTGCGAAAGCATGAAAAGAATTACCCCGCTCACGATCTTGAATTGACGCATTATTCACGCATTGAAAATGTGGAGACATTATTTGTATGGCGTACATGTTGATATCTATACGCATCATAAGAGCCTTCAATATATTTTCAAACAAAAGGAGTTGAATCTGCGACAGAGGAGGTGGTTAGAATTATTGAAAGATTATGATGTGAGTATCTTATACCACCCCGGAAAGGCAAATGTAGTAGCGGATGCGCTTAGCCGCCGATCAATGAGTAGCTTATGTGAAGCTCCTCCAGAAAAGAAAGAAATGGTTCATGAGCTCCATCAGCTAGCTAACCTTGGAGTACGAATAAGTGATTCAGGCGATGCAGGAGTTAGAATCAATAATCCAACAGCTTCGTCCTTGGATTCAGAAATAAAAGAGCGACAATACGAGGATCCCAAATTAGAGTATTATAAAGGTGTGAAATTTCCAAAAGAAAGGTCACCATTTGAAGTCTCGACAGATGGGGTTCTCAGGTACCAGAATAGATTATGTGTTCCGGATGTGGCGGAACTACGCCGCCGAATTCTAGAAGAAGCTCACTACTCCCGGTATTCTATTCATCCAGGAACGACGAAGATGTATCATGATCTTAAATTGATGTATTGGTGGGATGGCATGAAGAGAGACATAGCAGAATTTGTAGCCCAGTGTCCAAATTGTCAGCAAGTGAAGATAGAACATCAGAAGCCAGGAGGGCTATTACAAGCAATGGAAATTCCTACATGGAAATGGGAAATAATCAATATGGATTTTATTGTAGGATTGCCCCGCTCCGAGGCAAGTATGATTCTATATGGGTGATCGTAGACAGAGACTCACAAAAGCAGCTCATTTTCTCCCGATCGGGACTACATACTCGTGAAGATTATGCCGGGTTATACCTTAAGGAAATTGTAAGGCTTCATGGTATTCCAATATCTATCATCACGACGAGAGGAGCACAATTTACGGCTAAGTTCGGAAATTCTTCCAAGAAGGTCTAGGTACTCAAGTGAAGTTCGATACGACATTCCATCCACGATCGACGGACGTGCCGAGCGTACTATTCAGACCTTGGAAGATATGCTAAGGGCATGTGTTTTAGATTTTGGTGGTAGTTGGGATGACCACTTACCCCTAATCGAATATGCCTACAATAATAGTTACCATTCCAGTATTCAAATGGCTCCGTATGAAGCATTATATGGAAGGAAATGTAGATCCCCGATTGGATGGTTTGATGTCGGAGAAGTACAATTAATAGTCCCCGAATTGATTCGACAAAGTAGAAAAAGTCAAGGTGATCCGAGATCGATTATTGACAGCCCAAAGTCGCCAAAAATCTTATGCGAATAATCGCCGGTGAGATTTAGAATTTCAAGTCAATGATTGGGTGTTATTGAAAGTATCACCGATGAAAGGGGTGATGAGATTTGGTAAGAAAGGGAAGTTGAGTCCTCGATACATAGGACCCTACAAAATCATCCGCTTGAGTGGGTCAAGTAGCCTATGAATTAGAGTTGCCTTCCGAGCTTGAATTAGTTCACCCAGTATTTCATGTCTCTATACTCGGCAAATGTGTGGGAGATCCCACAAAGATTGTGCCAGTAGATGATGTTCAGATTACAGAAAAGCTAACTTATGAAGAGGTCCCTATTGCTATTTTGGACAAGCAAATACGAAGGCTTCGAGAATAAGGAAATAGCTTCGAGTGAAAGTCTTATGGCGAAATAACAACCGAGAAGAAGTGACTTGGGAAGCAAGAGGAGAAGATGAAATCCGCATACCCGCACCTATTTCAAACCCCGTAAGAGATACATGATGAAACATCGGGACAATAAGGTATGTACGTTTTATTTTTATGTATATGGGTCGTGTGTGGCCAATCCATATTCTTTGTTGTGTTGTAGCCCCGTGAGGCAATGATATTATGGGCTGTTGTGACGAGGATGATATCGCCATATTACGGGGGAAACTCGGCGAAATTTTTTCCGAGAACCCCTCGGTGACTTAACATTCGAGGACGAATGTTCCAAAGGGGGGAAGAATGTTACACCCCGGAAAATTCCCCTTAGTATATAAGCGAGTAGGCTCGCGAAGGACAGGACGTATACGAGGTTGGATAAGCAGGAAGTACAAATTGATAGTCCTAATTAAGATTCCAAAGGCATCCGAGTTGAAGCAAGAAAGTAGTTAAGGGGAATCGAGTTATAAGTTAGTATATTAGACGCAAACTAGGAGTATTGAGTTAATGATGCCTTAAGAATGTTGTGGAGAAGAGTTACGACACCCCCGAGATTCATAATGAAATGATAAACAAGTGCTAAGAAGGTTCCATAAGGATTAGAGGTCAAACGAAACGACGGGAACCATTCGGTGGAAGCCGTGAGTTCCACGACCATGTTCCACGGACGACAATATTCCACGGCCCGTGGATGTGTCCGTGGAACAGCCAGTAGAAAGTGTGGCTGGCTGGTCGTGAACCACGACCAGTTCCACGGCCAATAAAGGGTTCCACGGACCGTGAAGGCGTCGTGGAAGTCCCACTCGCCGAACGTCTCCAAGCCTTTAAATGTTGAGTCCACTTCATTTTATTCATTCTCAACCACGACTTCAACCCCCTCCACACCTCTAGAACCTTCCAAACATTTCATCCACAAGAAAACTAAGGAGATCAAGGATTGATACCAAGATTTGAGGAGAATCGAAGCCTAAGAAACTCCATTAAAGCTATTAAGGTCAAGAAATCAAGGAGAGATGAACTAGGGTTTTGGTGCTAAGGGTGAATCACCACTCCAAGCTTGTTCCTCTATTGTCTAAGGTAATTTTCATGACCCTTACATGCTATTTGAAGTATTGTTACGTTGAGATTCATGGATTATAGAAAAGCACCACAAATGGGTCATTAAATGGATGAAAAATGTTATTAGTGATTAGTAGTGAATTGAATCGTGGAAATGAATATGTTGATGATATAAATGTGTTATAAATGACCTATAAAACCTTAAATGAGTATTGGAAACGAAAGAGTACGATGATGGATTTTAGTCATAGTTATGGGAAATTGAGGTGAATTATGAAATGCGAATCATAGGAATGAATGACGATTGTTGTTAGCGATATTGTGATGATTATTATGAATGTTGGGAGTTGATATGAAATATGGCGAAAAGTGGTATAAACGAGGAGATGCTGCCCAAATTTCTATAGCCTAGAGAACATGTTTTCCCGATTATATAACTAATGTCGATACGAATTCCATTGAAGGTATACGAGTGCATTTAAGGAGCACAAGCGAGCAATAGAATAATAAAGCAGCAAAGGTATGTGAGGCTAGTCCTTTCTTTCCAATGGCATGAATCCCATAGTATAAGTTCTTTTACTCTTCATGTATTCCAAAAAGCTAAAAGCCTAGATCCATAAATGTCTATATAAGATAAGAGATATGATGTAATGATGCCATATTGATAATGATGCTATTTATTGCCTACACTCACCTTATGTACTAATTCCTTCAAGGTGAGGCAGAATGTCAATAATTGCTCCATAATGAAATCGGGGAATCACGACCTTACGTCACCCCCGATAGAGTGTAGTTGATCTTGAGTCTTATGCATGTACTATGATAAGCATATGATTACAAGTATTTTATGACGGGTTATGATAAGTGCATTATGAGGAGCATATGATGATATCACACCGCGCCTATACGGCCGGGCAGCTATACACCATGGCCAAATGGCATGGGCAGCGCCACTAGTGGACGGCATGAGATGGTACCCCGGACGCGGGAGGCACGGACGCGGGCTAATATTATTGATTGTCACACCGCCCTAAATGGTCGGGCAGCTTATACATTTATGCATATATGACATGATGATGACTATGACAGTAAGCCAGCATGCATTATTTCTTTTATGATACAGTCAGTTACAGATTGCTCCTTATTTTATGCCTCCTCAGTTTATTGATGCTTCATTATTGTTTATGCTTCACATACTCAGTACAATATTCGTACTGACGTCCTTTTCTTCGGACGCTGTGTTCATGCCCACAGGTAGACAGGGAGGTGATCCAGATCCATAGGAGCTAGCGGCTGATTTGAGAGCTCTCCATATTCCGGAGGTGCTACAGACTATTCTTTTGGTACATATGTTGTATATTCCTATTTTGGGCATGACGGGGTCCTGTCCCGTCCAGATGTCTATTACTCTAATAGAGGCTCGTAGATACGCAGTGTGGGTAGTCTGGTCCCATGGCTTGTATGTATATGCATGTATATATTATTTTGATAGCCGAAGGGCTTATGTTTATAAAAGCTAATGTATTTCAGAAAATGACAGTTTTATATGATTATGAGCATACAGTATGAATCGTAGCAAATAAGCAGGCAAGTGAGTGGTGTTCGGTGGTTAGCCCCGGATACCCGTCGCGGCCCGTAGCTCGGGTCGTGACAACACCATAAACAGGACTCTACCGGACACGACTTTGCAGACAACCCCTAGGACAAACCTGCTCTGATACCACTTTGTCACACCTAACCTTATTAGGATGTGATGGGCACCCGACCCTTACTTAGGGCCGAGCGAACCCTCAGACTCTTACCGCATACAAAGTCACGCCAAACTTTTTAAATCAAATAAGATAAAATTCATAGCAAAATTTTCAGCAATCTCCTTTTCTCGTAGCCTTTAAATCGAACAAATCTATAATTATGCAAAGTTTCATTACATAACACGGACCGACATATCGGTCGGTGAGTCATGTACGGACGACAATCAATACCCACGACGCTACGCAAGTCTCTAATATAAATCC
>NW_026719949.1:0-11281 GCF_029784015.1 Lycium ferocissimum
TCTACTCCCTATTCTAAGTTTGATGGTTTCTTGTTCAAGAACAAGCGACTATGTGTGCCCATGATCTCTTGAGGAGTTATTTGTGAGGGAGGCACCACAATGGGGGATTGATGGGACACTTTGGGATTGACAAGACAATGGGGATTCTTGAGGAGCAATTCTATTGGCCCCACATGCGGCGGATGTGGCCCGAATTTGTGGCCAATGCCTTGAATGCCGAAAAACTAAATCTAGGCTTCAACCCCATGGCTTGTACACCCCTCCCCATTCCTCAACAACCTTGGTTTGACATTTCCATGGACTTTGTGATGGGATTGCCTAGGACAAAAAAGGGGAAAGATAGTATCTTTGTTGTTGATCGTTTTTCGAAAATGGCTCATTTCATTGCTTGCCATAAGGTTGATGATGCTCCCCATATTGCTTCCTTGTTTGTTGAAAATGTGGTTAAATTGCATGGCATTCCCAAGACAATTGTGAGCGATAGGGACCCCAAGTTCCTTAGCCACTTTTGGAAAGAATTGTGGGAGTAGGCTTGGAACGAAGTTGTTGTTTTCCACCTCTTGCCACCCACAAACCGACGGCCAAACCGGCTTGTCAATAGACTTTAGGTTCTATGCTTCGGGCCATGGTAAAAGGGAAGCTAGCCTCTGGGAAGACCAATTGCCTTTAGTAGAATTTGAATATAATAGAGTTATTCATAGCACTATTGGCATGTCACCCTTTGAGGTGTTGTATGGTTTAACCCCCTAACCCCCTTGGATCTAACGCCTTGTCTCAAGATGTGGTATTGAGTTTAGATGGTAACAAAGAGAGTCGAAGCTATGAAGAAGATCCATGAAAAGGCTAGGCTCCAACTTGAAAAGAAGAATCACAAGGTGGCAAAAAGGGCAAACCAAGGGAGAAAAAGGGTGTCCTTGAACCGAGATTGGGTGTGGGTGCACTTCCGGAAAGAAAGATTTCCAAACAAGAGGAAGACAAAGTTGATGCCGCGTGGATGGTCCTTCGAAGTCCTTGAGAGGCTTAATGACAATTCCTACAAAATTGATCTCCCTCCGGAATATCAAGTTCACAACACCTTCAACATTTGTGACCTATCTCCCATGGAAATGGAAAGTGATGAGCCATCAAATTTGAGGACAAATTCTCTTCAAGATGGGGAGAATGATGCAAGCCCACTTGCCTCAAGGCCATTTACAAGGAGCCAAGCCCGGGAACTACAACAATTGCAAATCCTATTCATGAAGCGGGAGGCTCTTGAGTATGCTTTTGATAAGCACCTTGGATCCCAAGTCCATTTGTTGATGAAGATTGCGTGGGGAGAAGAAGAGGAAATGGGAAGTTACCACAATGGCTAAAAGATGAAGAGTTGGTTATTCGCAAAGGAGATTTCAATATTTTGAAGAAGAAGAATAGCCAAACAAGGCCCTTGCCTCATTAAGGGTGTTTATGTCATTTTGCTTTCTTTTATTTCTAGCATAGTATAAATAGTTCTCTTCTTCTTCATGGAAAGATTAGACTATTTTGAATATTGATATTTGATATTGTAAAACTCTTGAGAGTTGAGAGATTGTGAAAACCTTTGATTGAGTAATTGTTGAGAGGATTGGTTATTTGGGATTCCAAATCCCTCTTGGTCATCCTAAGAATTTGGTGTCTCTTTTGTTCTTAATTTAGAGGTCTTAGTTTTCTATAACTTTGGTTGCTAAATTAGGTCTTAAGTTGTGTCAAATTATCTATCCTTTTCTTTTCTTGCATTTTAATTCTATTTTCGTTTTTAGTATTGTATCACACAACAACCCATAATAACAATGCCTCACAGGGCCACAACGTAATAGCAATAGAATTTGGCCACACACGACCCAAATGCATAAAAGAAAAACATACATACCTTATGATCTTGACGTCTCATCTTGGCCCTCTTCCGGGGGCTGAAATATGTGCGGATATTTGGATTTCATAATTTCTTCCGCTTCCCATGTCATCTCTTCTCGATTATTATTTCTCCACAAAATCTTAACAGAGGCCACTTCTTTATTTCTAAGCCTCCGTACTTGCCTATCTAATATGGCAATGGGTATTTCTTCATAAGCTAACTTTTCTGCCACTTGAACATCATTTACTGGGACGATCCAGGTAGGATCTTCAACACATTTACGAAGCATCGAGACATGGAAAAACTGATGAACCGACTCCAAATCGGGAGGTAGATCTAATTCGTAAGCCACTTTGCCTACCTTGCGCACAATTTCATAAGGCCCAATGTACCGGGGACTTAGCTTCCCCTTTTTGCCAAATCTCATAACACCCTTCATTGGTGACACTTTCAAGAATACCCCAATCTTTAACTTGGAACTCTAAGCCCCTTTGACGATTATTCGCATAGGACTTTTGACGACTTTGGTCACAAGAACCGATCTTGTATGAGCTAACTTTCTTATGGTTGTTGGACCAAGTCCGGCCCTATCAATTTAGCCTCTCCGTTTTAAACCACCCAATTGGGGATCTACACTTTCGCCGATATAAAGCTTCATACGGTGCCATTTGAATGCTGGAATGGTAGCTATTATTGTAAGCAAATTCAATGAGTGGTAAGTGATCATCCCAACTACCTCCAAAATCTAACATACATGCCCGTAACATATCCTCAAGAGTATGAATGGTATGTTCAGCTTGTCCATCAGTCTGTGGATGAAATGCCGTGCTAAGGCTCACATGAGTCCCCAAACCCTCTTGGAAGGACTTCCAGAAATTAGCTGTAAACTGAGTTCCTCTGTCTGAGATAATAGATACTGAAACACCATGAAGTCGCACTATCTCTTTAACATAGAGCTTTGCATAATCTTCTGCTACATACGTCGTTCTGACCGGTAAGAAATGAGCTGACTTCGTGAGTCTATCCATAATCACCTATATGGAATCATATTTACGTCGAGAACGGGGTAAGCCTGTAATAAAGTCTATAGCTTGCAACAATTCGCCCGGCTTTTGGTGCTCAATTTTAACTTGTTAACAATTGGGACATTGAGCTACAAATTCCGCTATAACTTTCTTCATCCCATTCCACCAATACACGAACTTAAGATCATTATACATTTTCGTTGCTCCGGGTGGATAGAATAACGGAACAATGAGCTTCTCTCAATATCTCGGTGGCGTAAACCCGCAACATCGGAACACATAACTGCTCTCGACATCGGAGAACTTCGTCTCCCCGCAATCTCAAATGATGACTCCTCTTTCGAGGGAGTGTATCTCTCGTAATGCATCAAGATGGGATCTTCGTATTGTCGCTCTTTCACTTCCACTACTAGCGATGAATCAGCTGAATTCTGAATGGTAGTTCCCTTGCTACCCGAGTCCACTACTCGAACTCTTAGGGCTAGCTTAACTGAGCTCACGAGCCATTTCCCTTTTCTCTGGTCGTACATCACACAAACTTCCCATAGATCGGTGGCTAAGAGCGTCAGCCACAACATTTGCCTTTCTGGGGTGATACAGAATATCAACATCATAATCTTTTAGCAACTCCAACCATCGTCGTTGCCGCAAATTCAACTCTTTCTGCTTGAAGATATACTGAAGGCTCTTTTGATATGTGTAAATATCCACATGAACACCATATAAATAATGTCTCCATATCTTTAATGCATGAATCACTGCAGCCAATTCAAGATCATGGGTTGGATAATTCTTTTCATGTTTTCATAATTGCCTTGAAGCATACACAATCACCTTATCATGTTGCATCAATACACAGCCTAGCCCAACGCCTGAAGCATCGCAATAAACAACATAACGTTCCAATCTCTCTGGAAGTGTTAGGACTGGTGCAGAAGTCAATCTATCATTTAGCTCTTGGAAACTACGTTCACAAGCATCTGTCCATTGAAACTTTGCTGATTTTTGGGTCAGCTTTGTGAGTGGTGCAGAAATAGAAGAAAAACCCTCAACAAATCTCCTGTAATAACCTGCTTAGCCTAGAAAGCTACGAACCTCCATAGGAGTTGTGGGCCTTGGCCAAGTCTTCACGGCCTCAATCTTTTGGCTATCTACCCGAATACCATCGGCTGAAACAATGTGTCCCAGAATTGTCACTGAGTTCAACCAGAACTCACACTTAGAAAATTTCGCAAACAACTCTCGAGTTCGAAGAACTCTAAGGACAGTACGCAAATGATCCGTATGTTCTGCCTCGGATCTAGAATACACCAAGATGTCATCGATGAACACAATCACGAACAAATCTAAAAAGGGACAGAACACATCGTTCATCAAATCCATGAACACTGCCGGTGCATTAGTTAGCCCAAATGACGTCACCCGGAACTCAAAATGGTCATATCTTGTTCTGAAGGTTGTCTTAGGGATATCTTTCTCCCTAACTCTCACTTGATGATACCCGGATCTCAAATCTATCTTTGAAAACCATTTGTCACCTTGTAATTGATCAAATAATTCATCAATCCTCGGGAGAGGATATTTATTTTTAATCGTTACCGTATTCAATTGCCGATAATCAATGCACATTCTCAAGGAGCCATCTTTCTTTCGAACAAACAATACAAGTGCTCCCCACGGGGATGAACTGGGCCTAATTTTTATATCCCGTATTTTTGTACATTGGGATATTTTAAGCTAATCGCGATAAGTTTAAGACAAGACTATTTTGGGATACGAGGTGGAGACTTTTAACCTCCGATTTTGTTTTAATGCACAAGTGCTTATAAATTTTATTTGGTATAGAAATATTATTGGAGGTTAGGAATTGATTAATTGTGATTAGATTACAAAGTGAAAATTAGTGATTAATTAAATTAATTAAGATTAATTACTAAGTGGGCCCCACCCGATATTTAAAAAATAAAAAAAATAAAAAATCCAAGAAGTGGATTTGTGACTCACAAAGGAGGGGGACATGTGTCCTCTTAGGAGCAAGCATATAAATAGAAAGTTGATGAAGACATTTCATTTCATTTCCAAAAAGAAATTCAAAGAAAAAAAAAGGGAGCAGCCATGGCTGCTACTGTTCACGGCCAGCCATGGCTGTTTTAAAAAAAAAAAAAAAAATTTTCTTTGATTTAATTCCAAGGTGATTTACAAGTTCAAGGAGGTGATAGCAACATCGGATATTGAATCGAGGAAGGAGAAATTGGCAAATTGGAGCAATTAAGAGTAGAAATTTCTCCGAGAAAATTGTGGTAAGATTTTCCTATTTTATGGTAGTTGTGTTAATAAAGTTGTAATGAAATTATTAAAATTGAATTGGACGAAATCGGAAGTAATAAAATACATGAAATTGTTAGTATGTGAAATCGTGGGTTGAAATGGATTTGGAATTGTTATGGGTTGAGTTGTGAGAATTTTATGTGTATATCACTGTTGTTGGTATTTCTGTGTTGACAGGAGGATAATTAGAAAGTCGGGTTAGGCGAATATATAGGGAAATGCTGCCCGATTTTCGTTAGGTCCTTGAATAATGAAAAACCCTAAACGAGACATATAAGTTAAAGAATAAGTTCTATAAGCGACGGCCTACGGATTTAAGAACTAGAAAATATAGTTACTAACGATAACGTTACTCTTTATATTAAATAGGCTAAAAGAGCGACGAGGCGAACGGATTTACGGATAGTCGCTAATGTGTATGTAAAGCCTATCTCTTCTTTCTTCCGGCATGTCCTAGACGTAAGTAATGAACGATATGAGCTTGGGGGGTAATTCTATTCACAAGTTTCCGAGCATGATTTATGATTCTTATTCACTTTGATGTTAGAACTCTTAGAATAGTCACGAGCTCTGCCCTCGAGTCTTTTATATGATTGGATAGTAAATGATGCATAAAAGTCCCTATTCTTGACAAAGACTCATAATGACTAATGACCATAACTTTCATAAGCTATTTCGTATTAATTTGATACATGTCTATGATCCCTGAGGCTTTATCTTATATAGTTCATAATGATATTCAAAGAGTACTGAGTATGACTACCATCCTGATACTCGAGTGTTGATTAGCCTACTTATCTATTGAGTCTCAAAGGATGATTTATATGCATATGGTTACTCACTACTCTGCTCGTGCATACTGTTGTTGCATCTTTCACCGAGTCCCGAGCCGGGTATGTTATCACGCACATTTTACTACACTATCCACCGAGTCCCTCACTAGAGGGCCGGGTACGCTATATGATGATATGATGATATGATGACACGATGATATGATATGGCACCGAGTCCCATGATGGGCCAAGTACGGTATATGTGTACACAACTTTATTCACCGAGTCCCATAATGGGCCGGGTACGGTATATGATAATGATATGCATGATTTCATTCGTAAGGTACCGGTGCGTTGACTTTTTAACTATTATACTTGTCTCCCGGAATCCCTACTTCGGTATGATCTTTCTTATTGTATTTCATGCTTTATATACTCGACATATCTCGCATCGACCCCTTTCTTCGGGGGAGGGGCCGCGTTCATGCCCACAGATACAGACGCTCGTTTTGGTGATCCATCAGCTTAGATATCTATTTAGCTAACTCGGAGTGCTCCCTTGTCCCGGAGCCTAGATTTTTGGTACAGATCATTTTGTTGTATATATGTGTTCATCCAAGATTACGGCGGGGCCCTGTCCCGTCATATGATACTGTTGTTACTCTTAGAGGTCTGTAGACATATGTGGGTTGTATATAGTTGTTGTTCAAAGGGTGTACGTATGACTTATGTTTTGGGGCATTCCCATTCGTAGTGGGCGCCTTGCTTAGCTTGCGTATATATATGTATTTTGGGATGTTGTATGTAGTGGCGGCCTTGTCGGCTTGCGTATGTGTATGGTCGGGACGTTCCCACGTGTTATGATAGCCTTGCTTGCTTATGTGCGATGTTATCCGTTGAAAGTTGTAACTCGCAGAGACAAAGTGTTGTCGTGATACGTATATATATGCGACAGTTTGAGACGACGTCTTGCCTTTTTATATATATAAGTTCTTATTATGCTAGTTGTGGGATCGATTATAGTTAACAGGTGTATACGAGCGTCCAGCTCGGGCACTAGTCACGGCCTACAGGGTTGGGTCGTGACACTAATAAAGTCTTTCTCAAGCAAGTCTTTCAATTGCTCCTTTAACTCTTTCAATTCTGCGGGAGCCATTCTATAAGGAGGAATAGATTAGGTTTAGTGTCTGGCAACACATCAATAGAAAAATCAATCTCCCGCTCGGGAGGAAGGCCTGGGAGCTCTTCCGGGAACACATCCGAAAATTCATTCACTACGGGAATCGATCGAAGAGTCGGGTTCAGCCTTCTACATCTTGAACCCGCACTAGATGATAAATGCAACCTTTTGTGATCATTTTCCCTTACCTTAAGATAGAAATAAACCTACCCTTTAGTGACGCCGTATTTCCTTTCCATTCTAAAACCGGTTCTCCTAAATTAGAAGCGAACCATTTTCATTCTACAATCAACATTGGCGTAGCAAGAAGCCAACCAATCCATGCCCATAATAACATCGAAATCCACCATTTTTAACTCATGCAAGTCAATCATAGTACGACGATCACAAATCACAATTACACAATTTCTATATACTCGGCTAGCTATTACCAATTCACCAACGGGTGTGGACACCTCAAAAGGTTTAATCGACTCCGGTTTGATTCTAAACCGACCCGCAATATACAGAGTAACATATGACAATGTGGAGCCCGAATCTATCAAAGCATATACATCATGAGAAAATACCGATAATATACCTGTGACAACATCGAGAAGACTTAAGATCCCGGCGTCCAGCCAAAGCATAAATACGTGTCTTCGAGGACCGTTAGAACTGGGGACTCTCCCCCTGCCTCTACCATGGCCGACTGGCGCATGTGAACCTGGCCCCATAGGACATATAGAAGATGAAGATCCTGCTAATGACCCTGAAGGCTGGGTCCTACCTCTGCCACCAACTGAGGGGCATTCACGCATAATATGGCCTGGTCGACCACATGAATAGCAAACCTCTGAACTCGATCTGCACTGACCCCAATGTAACTTCCCACACTGGGAGCATCGCGGTACGGGTGGTCTTGCCTGACCCGAATCACCTTTGAACTGAGATCCCGAAAAGCTCTGGCTCGACCCGGGATGAGTAGATCTATCAAATCTCTGGCCTGAAAATCGTGGAGGTGCACTCAATCATGAATGGCCCGAATGCCTCGAAACTCGCCCTCGTGCCCACCTCTATACTCACTCATCGACCCGAAGATCTAGCCCTCTTGTTATGCCCCTCTATCATGCTCACGCTTACTTCTGTTGTCGTAGGCTTCTTCTAAATTCGGGGTACGGGCTTGGATGCGTGAAATGTCCATGTTGTCTGGGCGGACGAACAAACACCTATCCATCAAATGTGGCCCTAGGCCTTTCACAAACCGGTGCACTCGGTCACCCATATTCCCTACCATGGCCGAACATACCTAGCTAAGGAATTGAAGTGGAGACTATACTCTAGAGCACTCATGCTTCCTTGCCTCAAATTTAAGAACTTGTCGGCTCTAGCTCGCCGAACTTCTGGAGGCAAATAATGTCGGAGAAAAGCATCCACAAACTCTTGCCATACCGGAGGAGGTGCATTGGCTCCCCGTGAAGCCATCCAAACCGTGTACCAATGAACCGCGACATCCCTCAATCTATAGGACGCTAATTCCACGCGATTCGGTGTCAGAAGTTACGTATCAACCGAAGCGTCCTCAACATACCATCAATGAAATTTTGAGGGTCCTCTTCCGGCTTTGATCCAAAGAATTCCGGAGGGTTCAAACTAATAAAATCACGGGCCCTTTGTCACGACCAGACTACGGGCCATGACGGGCATCCGGGGCTAACCACCGAACACCGTTCATTCGTACTATATGTACTCATAATCATATAAAACTGTCATCATCTGTAACATGTTTACTTATATAAACATAAGCCCTTCGGCTATCAAAATAATATATACATACATGTACATGAGGGCTATGGGACCATAATACCCACACATGCGTATCTACGAGCCTCTACTAGAGTACTAGACATACGGACGGGACAGGACCCCGTCGTGCCCAACTCATGAATATATACATATATGTACCAAAAGAATAATCGATGGCACTTCTGGAAAATGGAGTGCTCACAAATCAGCTACTAGCTCCTACGGATCGGCACCGTCTCCCCGCCACCAGGCATGAACACAGCGTCCAAAGAAAACGGACGTCAGTACGAACATTGTATGCGAGTATGTAAGGCAGGAATGAAATAAGCATAATAAGGATATCATAAGGCATGAGATGAGGATTCAACCTGTGTACTCTTTTAAGCATAAATACATGTCATATACATTCGTCATACATAAGCATATCATGTATTATCATAACGTGTGCTTTATCATATCACATGTACAACATCATACCATACATCATCGTCGTATTAATCATACATCCTCGTAGCCAGAACCGCATCCGGGTAACCATCATATGCCGCCCCACTAGTGGTGCTCATGCCCGGCCCTCTAGGCTCCTGTAACATAGCAACCCGCGCCAGCGGTGACATGCGGCCACCATTTAGGCACTTGATGGAATCATACGCGGCCAGCCGTGGCGGTGACATTCCCGGCCAATCGCACGGAGACACGGAATCACATCATCATACATAGTGTGCATTTGTCATCATGTACTCATCATTATTATGCTCATAATAATATACTTACCATAACTCATCATAATACATGTATAGAGACTCATAGATAATTATACTCTATCGAAGGTGACGTAAGGTCGGGACCCCCGACTTCGTTATGGAACATTCATAAGCATTCCGCCCCACCCTCGAAGGAACAACATAAGAGTGTATATATAATGGTCAACATCAATGGATTATGGATCGCTTCATTAGCTTAATTGGAACATCATATCATAGACCATAGCATTTCTAGACTTAAGCTTATCATTATCATTATCATTATCATAATCGTAAAGATATCTCTTATATCGTGTGGCTACTCATGAACAAGGATTCATAGTCTTTTTGAAGAGGGAACATTCATAATGAAAGAGAAAATTCATGTCACAGGACTCATGCCTTAGAAAGAAAGGGGATAGCCTCACATACCTTTGTCGTTTAGCTACTCTAATGCTTGCTTGTTCTCCTTTAATGCTCACGTCTTTACCTTCAAGAGAGTTCGTATCGTCGTTAGCTAGGCAATTACAATAACGTGCTTCTTAAGGCTAAAGAAAATTGGGCAGCGTTTCCTTTGTTTATACTACTTTCCTCCGTATTCCATATCAACTCCCAACATTCATAACGACAATCACAATATCGCAAACAATAAGCATCATTTGGTTATATTGCCCACAATTCATAATTTCACTACAATTCTTCATAACCATGCCCAAAGTCCATTATCGCGTTCTTTCATATCCAATACTTATTCCATGTTCTAAATGTCATTTATAACGTATTTATGATCTCAACACAACCATTTTCATGATTCAATCCAACTACTACTCAACAATGATATTATTCACCCATTTATAACTCTTCTACAATCCATGTGTTTCAACTTAACAATACTTCAAATAACACGGAAAGATCATAATACTTACCTTAGATGATGAAGGAATAAGCCTTGAATGGTGATACACCCTTTGCACCAAAACCCTATTTCATCTCTCTTAGGATTTCTTGGTTTGAATGACTTTTAATGGGTTTCATACACTTGATTCTCCTCAATTCTTGTTGTTGATCTTTGATTTCTATTGTTTTCTTGTGATTGAAGTGTTTGGAGTGTTCTAGAGGTTTCTTGTGTTGTGGAGGAGTGAAGGTGAAATGAAAATGAAATAAGAAGAGGTCCCTTATATTAATTCAAGTTCAGTCCCGACCAAGATATACGGACCAACATACGGTCCATATTGTTAGAACCCGTATTTTTGTGCATTGGAACAATCCGGGTTAATTATGATAAGTTAAGGACAAAACTATTCCGGGTTACAAAGTCGGGATTTTTGACCTTTGAATTTTTATTTTAAGACATAAGTTGTTCATGAATTTGCTGGTATGGAATAATTAGGAGAATTTGGGACCAAAAGTGATAAAATTTGAAGTTGAAAATGATCCATTATTTCCCATGGTGGCCGTGTAATGTGGAGTGGTGCCCACACCATTTTTGTGTCATCTTTTAATTGATCCAACACATGGTGTGGGCCAAGGGGAATTGTACAATTCATTTAAGTACCAAAAATGGAACCACTTCA
>NW_026719950.1:0-10298 GCF_029784015.1 Lycium ferocissimum
TTAAGCGGTACTTTTATCCGACATTTTAGTTCCCTTGCCGTTCATTCACTCATTTTCTTTCCTTTCCAATATCGTTGTATTAACACTCTCCAAGCTTAACTTGTAGTGAAATCAACATCAGCTTGCCTTGTAACATTTACACTCTTTATATATTTTTCCACTTGATGTCACACCCTAACCTTATTAGGGTGTGATGGGCACCCGACCCCACATCCGGAGCCGAGCGAACCCACAGACTCTTATTACGCACATAATTTTTTTTCTTCTAATAAAGATAAAGTACAAAATACAACTTTCAGAGATAATTATTTCGTTGCTTTCAAATTACATAAATTCTGTAGTCAAACAAAACCAATCACATATGACGTATCGGCTGATGGAGCCGCTTACAGACTGACAACCAACACCCACGACGCTGTCTGCAAAGTCTCTAACACAGATCCAGAAATCATAACAGACAAACTCGACGCGGCAGCACTCCAGGAAAATGGAGCTTGCCGTCTCCACTGGAACATCTTCTATAATAACCGGCTCCTACGGGAGTACTGCCCCGCGGCATGAAACGCGACCCCGAAGAAAGGGGTCGGTACGGAATATGTGCGAGTATGTAAAGCATGCAATACGTAGAGAAACGAACCATACAGCTGAAACGACGGAAATAACGGTAAATACACTACTCGGTATACCGGACGCTTACCTTTCGGACACAATCCATACATACGACTCGTATGCCGAAGAGGTACGGAAAGTAAGTGGGTCAACCGGAGTACCAAAATACTTGTTTGCAATCACGGATCGCATGTCGAAGAGGTGGAAAATACGAGTGCACCGATAATATCGCACGTCGGACGGGTGCGGAAACGTACGAATGTTCCGACGAGGTCATATGTCGGACGAATTCCGGACGTCTGCGAGTACTCGGATGATGTTATATATATCGGACGGATTACGAACGTACGGAATATTCGGATGCTTACTTTTCGACACGGATTATACATATCGGAATCATATGATGTTCACACGGATACCGGATCCCGCCCTTTGCGAAGGGACGCGGTGAGCGTAATTATCATATGCCGCAGTCATATATATCGTACATGTATGTGACGTGTCCGGCCCTCTTGTGAGGGACTCGGTGGATAGACTCATCGATGCATGTCAAAATCATAGATCACATATGCATATAACGTGTCCCGCCCTCGATAAGGGACTCGGTGAATAGGATCATAAATAGCAGAATCATATGTCATATATGCAAATAACGTGTCCGGCCCTTTGTTAAAGGACTCGGTAGGTGAAATCATGCATGTCGAGAATCATGTACCATGTATACATAACGTGTCCGCCCCCTCTTGCGGGTCTCGGTGAATAATCATCAAGTGCCATCCGGCCGCCATCCCGTATCATCATAAACATATACGGATAACGTGTCCCGACCCGCAAGTAAGAGGGACTCGGTGAACAATGCGGTGGAATGCACGAGGACATGTCTGGCCGGGACTCGGTGAATCGAATCATACCGTAGAGTACGCACGAGAACATAACATGCCTGGCCGGGACTCGGTGAAAGATACATTGAGCTATGCACGAGCGAGTCGTGAGAAACCATATGCACATAAATCCAGACTCGATGAATACGTACACTTACCGACATTCGGAGGCTCAGAAACGAGTTTCGGGTTCGTCCGAATTAGTATCAGGAAGTTATGAGCATTTGGAACACAGCAACCTCTTCAGACTTTTAAACGATCCGAGATCATACATGAAGAACATTAAAGCTTATAGGACATACTCATATTAGAATACTCGGATCAGACGACTCGTATCCAAATACATATAGCAGAATACTTATGTTAGACGCTCATACCAGAGTATTCGTATCGGCGTTGCCATGTCGGGATGCTTATACCAAAATGCTTAGGTCAGAATATCTATGTCAGAACATATATATATTAGAATATTTATTTTCGAATACTTGTATCAGAATACTTATACCGAAGAATGTTTACATCGAATGCTTATGTCAAAATACTCAAATCAAATCATCCGTACCGAAGCGTTTATGCCAGAATAGCCGAACCAGAATACTCACATTTGAGTTACCTACTATTTATAACAAACTCGGAACATTAGCCAAAAGTTTCCATTAATTATCGTACGGAAATATGGCAAATAGAACAATATACATAGGTCTCGGGGATTGCGGGCCCACCTCGGGTCAAATGAGGTGGCGTACCCAATTTACGTATTTTACACTTCATAATATCATTCGTGATAGTTTTAAGATAGTCGGGTCTCATTTGTTCAAGTTCTAGGTGTTTAGACATCTTTTCCCACCATTAACAACATAATTGATTCAATTCTATTGAAAGAAAAAGGACAATTTCGGACGTGGATTCCGAAGAGTAGAGTTGTCCCAGAGGTCCAAATTCAAGCCTAGTATATCTAGGACATGCCAAGAGAAAGAAAGGGTAAGCCTTACATACGTCTTGCTCTTTACGATCGCCAAAACTCAAATCCCGTTTCGTCAAAAACCTACAAATGGTCACGTTTACCGATTTACTATTCATGGGACTTAAAATTTCAACCTTGGTTTACTACTTGTCTACCGAAATTTCTTACAGCACCTCCCCTATAAATATGACACCCCGAGAATTTAACTCGGCTCAAATGTCAACAACAACAACCACAACAACATCAACAATTGGCTAGAATCACATACTAACATGAATAATCATCTTTATGCATAAGCGACGACTTACAACAAATTTCACATTTTCAATCCAACATGGATGTTTTCATACTTATTTACTCATCAAGATCACCCCAACATCATTTAGAGGCATTACATATGGTTTTCCATCTTATTCGCAAAATATACAAATTTTCCATCGAAACCATAATTCACCCAACACTTCTAATTTTTTTGGCATACTTACTCATAACACATTTCCATCTTCCAAATTCACCAACCATAATCCTAATTTGCACCTTAACATCTTCGTTATCACAATAACATAAAATCATTTCAAAATGACATAACCTTCTACATTTCATTTCAACACCAACCTAAACCATTTTGCCTTCATTAACATTATAAGGATCACAATAACACAACTAACTTATTAAACAAAACAACTCTATCACCATTTCCCTTACATATAGGCCACGGCCAACATGCAATTCTTCAACTTCCTTCAATTCTCATTCGACTTCCATTTCCAATACAAATTCCACATTAACCACAACTATAATACAACTTAAAATTCAACATACCTACACTACATATAATCGGCCACTTGCACACATGCACTTCCGCCATGCAAACTTCCATTTTTCTATACATTCTATTCATTTACATATACTACAACACAAAACAAACCTTCATAACATAAATAGAAGGAATGAATTCTTACCTTTTCCTTCCAACTCCTTCACTTAACAAGTTGTCCAAACGACGAAACAAGGCTCAATCTTCCAAACCAACTACGTCAAGTTGTAAAGGGACCTTGAACTAGTAGGGAAACCACAAGAGAATAATTTTTGGATCAATATTTTTAGGGTGGATTTTTGGGAGAGTTGGCCGAATAGGTGTTCTTTATCTCTTGGTTCTTGTTTTTTTTTTTTTTCTCCTTCTTGCCTTGTCTTGAGAAATATATATATAATTAACAAGTCTTGCCCCTTTTATTAACTAGTTGGTCACATGTTTAATTTTGACCAACTTATTAAATTTAGGCCAAACAAGGCCATGGCCGGCCACCCTTCATGGATTGGGCTTGGCCCCTTATTTTTATTTTTTTTTAAACTTTTCCAAGCCCAAAATCCTTAGCCCACATTGTTGGTAATTCATGAAACCACTTGCCGTAATTCCAACTTAGTTTTTCCTCGATATTACCATTTTGCCCCTAAGCTCCCACATTATTTCCATTGACCATTTTGCGAATTCCTCTTTTTACCCTTGGCCTTTCTAATATTTTCGCACTAACAATGTTCATAAATAATATTCCTGCCAACTCGTACATAAAAATAATTCTTGAAAGTGACCTTGTCCTTAACTTGTCACGACTTTCTCGATTTATCCGAATGTATGAAATACGGGATATAACATTCTCCCCCCCTTTAGAACATTCGTCCTCGAATGTTCAACTGATCTTATGGGGCGTCATAATACCCGGGAGGATCCCTTCTTATAGTTGTACTTTTTCTTCATACTCATTCTTATTAAGTCCGACATGATATATTCCCTCCCCCCTTTTAAGGGGCTCCTTACAATGACGCCAACGGCATAGCAAAATTCCTTTCACGTTGGGACACACGTGTCCACTAATTCAATCACCATGAGGCATCATATGCATTTCATATGTATATACATAATTATTATCAACTAATCCACAAAATACTTCCAAACGTCGTTCAAGCCTATCCAAATTCCAAAGCCGTGGCGTACTCCTACGTCTCTTCTCGATCCTACTTTGTCGCGTATTATGTGACCTTTTATGACCTCCAACCAGCCTGTACATCCTATTTTTCCATTTATCTCTTGGATCAACATTTGTGAAAATTTTGGCATACTTCCCAGGGGGTCACCCATCCTGAAATTGCTCCCACCTGAACACGCTTAACTCCGAAACTTCGATGGAATCCAGTGTCTTAATACTAATATAATCGCGTACGCTTTCCCATATGGCCTTTATTACATAATCTGGGGCCAGTCAAAATTTTACAAATTCCGAGGCGTGTTCGTAACACGTCCTTTCTTTTGCAATTACCGTTTTTGCCCTTTTCGGTCTTCCATATCACTTTTACCAATTCTTATTATCCGAAATACATTACGTAGCAAATACCACAATACCTTACACATATGGCTATACATCACCTTCTAGCCATCGAACTTTTGTTTACCATTGTACAAATATCTCCAAACTTGCCCTTTGTGACCTTCCCGTACTTATTTGCCTCCTTCGTCGTATGTAAGGCTTACATATGGGATTTCATTTTCCTATGACTTGGCTCTATCGCACGATCTTAGATATGACAAAAGGTCAACAATCCCTAGATGCCCCGTAGCCTCTTGTTTATAAATGTGGCGCGCTTCACACCATAAACGGGACTCTACGGACACGACTTTGCGGACAACCCCACGGACGGACCTCGCTGCGATACCACTTTGTCACACCCCTAACCTTATTAGGGTGTGATGGGCACCCGACCCCACATCCGAGTCGAGCGAACCCACGGACTCTTATTACGCACATAATTTTTTTTTCTTCTAATAAAGATAAAATACAAAATACAACTTTCAGAGATAATTATTTCGTTGCTTTCAAAATAAAGAGTCAAACAAAACCAATCACATATGACGTATCGGGCGATGGAACCTTAGGCGACAACCAACATAATATCGCCGAGTCTCTAACACGGATCCCGAAATCATAACGGACAACACTCGGCGGCACTCCGGAAAAAGCTTGCCGTCTTTTGGAACATCTTCTATAATAACTTCGCGCTTCTCGGGAGTACACCCGCGGCATGAAACGAGGACCCCCGAAGAAAGGTGTCTACGGAATATGTACAAATATGACATAAGTGCTTGAACATGCGCAAACCATAAGCGAAATGGAGCTCGGAAATAACGGGTAAATACACTACTCCATATACCGGACGCTTACCTTTCTAGCACAAGTCCATACATACACGACTCATATGCCGAAGAGGTGAAAGTAAGTGGGTCAATGGTACCAAAATACTTAGTTTGCAATCCCGATCGCGTGTCCGAAGAGGTGCGAAAATATGTGCACCGTATGTAAGCGATAACAAATAATAATCATAGCTTAATGTTAGACCGAGTCATAAGTCACGGATTAAATTCAATACGTACGAGTACTGGATGATGTTATATATATATATATATATATATATATATATATATATATATATATATATATATATACGGAATCATATGATGTTCACTTAAGTGAATAATGACAAGTGAACACACACTTATCATAAAGGATGCATATATCGTACATGTATGTGACGTGTCCCGACCCGAAATAGGACTCGGTGGATAGACTCGTCGATGCGTGTCAAAATCATAGATCACATATGCATATAACGTGTCCCGCCCCTCGATAAGGGACTCGGTGAATAGGATCATAAATAGCGGAATCATATGTCATATATGCAAATAACGTGTGGCCCCTTTGTTAAGGGACTCGGTAGGTGAAATCATGCATGTAATCATGTACCATGTATACATAACGTGTCCCGACCATTGCGGGTCTCGGTGAATAATCATCAAGTGCCATCGGCCGCCATCCCCGTATCATCATAAACATATACGGATAACGTGTAAATAAGTAGGACTCGGTGAACAATAGTGGAATCGCACGAGGACACCCCGGGACTCGGTGAATCGAATCATTTACGCACGAGAACATAACATCGGCCGGACTCATGAAAGATACATTGAGCTATGCACGAGAGAGTCGTGAGAAACCATATGCACATAAATCCGGACTCGATGAATACGTACACTTACCGACATTCGGAGGCTCGAGAAACGGTTTCGGGTTCCGAATTAGTATCGGGAAGTTATGAGCATTTGGAACCGCACCTCTTCGGACTTTTAAACGATCCGAGATCATACATGAAGAACATTAAATATTATAACATACTCATATTAGAATACTCGGATCGGACGACTCGTATCCAAATACATATAGATACTTAAACGCTCAATTTTGTGTTTCATGTCGGGATGCTTATACAAAATGCTAATATCTATTAACATATATATATCGAATATTTATTTTCGAATACTTGTATCGAATTTATGTATAGAATGTTTACCGAATGCTTATAATCAAAATAATCATATTAGAAACATTGAAGCGTTTATGCCAAAGTATATTATAGAACATACTCACATTTGAGTTACCAACTATTTATAACAAACTCGGAACATTAGCCAAAAGTTTCCATTAATTATCGTACCAAAATAAGTCAAATGGAACAATATACAAAGGTCTCGGGATTGCGGGCCCACCTCGGGTCAAATGAGGTGGCGTACGTCAATTTACGTATTTTACACTTTAATATCATTCGTGATAGTTTTAAGATAGTCGGTCTCATTTGTTCAAGTTCTAGGTGTTTAGACATCTTTTCCCACCATTAACAACATAATTGATTCAATTCCATTTGAATGAAAAAGGGTCAATTTCAAACTTAGATTTCTAAGAATAGAATTGTCCCCGAGGTCCAAATTCAATCCTAGTATATCTAGGACATGCCAAGAGAAAGAAAGGTAAGCCTTATATACCTGTCTTGCTCTTTACGATCGCCAAAACTCAAATCCGTTTCGTCAAAAACCTACAAATGGTCACGTTTACCGGTTACTATTCATGGGACTTAAAATTTCAACCTTGGTTTACTACTTGTCTACCGAAATTTCGGCAGCATCTCCCCTATAAATATGACACCCCGAGAATTTAACTCGGCTCAAATGTCAACAACAACAACCACAACAACATCAACAATTGGCTAGAATCACATACTAACATGAATAGTCATCTTTATGCATAGCGACGACTTACAACAAATTTCACATTTTCAATCCAACATGGATGTTTTCATACTTATTTACTCATCAAGATCACCCCAACATCATTTAGAGGCATTACATATGGTTTTCCATCTTATTCGCAAAATATACAAATTTTCCATCGAAACCATAATTCACCCAACACTTCTAATTTTTTTGGCATACTTACTCATAACACATTTCCATCTTCCAAATTCACCAACCATAATCCTAATTTGCACCTTAACATCTTCGTTATCACAATAACATAAAATCATTTCAAAATGACATAACCTTCTACATTTCATTTCAACACCAACCTAAACCATTTTGCCTTCATTAACATTATAAGGATCACAATAACACAACTAACTTATTAAACAAAACAACTCTATCACCATTTCCCTTACATATAGGCCACGGCCAACATGCAATTCTTCAACTTCCTTCAATTCTCATTCGACTTCCATTTCCAATACGAATTCCCACATTAACCACAACTATAATACAACTTAAAATTCAACATACCTACACTACATATAATCGGCCACTTGCACACATGCACTTCCGCCATGCAAACTTCCATTTTTCTATACATTCTATTCATTTACATATACTACAACACAAACAAACCTTCATAACATAAATAGAAGGAATGAATTCTTACCTTTTCCTTCCAACTCCTTCACTTAACCAAGTTGTCCAAACGACGAAACCAAGGCTCAATCTTCCAAACCAACTACGTCAAGTTGTAAAGGGACCTTGAACTAGTAGGGAAACCACAAGAGAATAATTTTTGGATCAATATTTTTTAGGGTGGATTTTTGGGAGAGTTGGCCGAATGGCCCCTTATGCTTGGTTCTTGTTTTTCTCTTGTTTTTCTCCTTCTTGCCTTGTCTTGAAAATTCTAGAGAATTAACAAGTCTTGCCCCTTTTTATTAACTAGTTGGTCACATGTTTAATCACATGACCAACTTATTAAATTTAGGCCAAACAAGGCCATGGCCGGCCACCCTTCATGGGTTGGGCTTGGCCTCCTAATTTTTTTTTTTTTAAACTTTTCCAAGCCCAAAATCCTTAGCCCACATTGTTGGTAATTCATGAAACCACTTGCCGTAATTCCAATTTTGCCCTTAGTTTTTCCTCGATATTACCACTTTGCCCCTAGCCTTACACATTATTTCCATTGGCCATTTTGCAAGTTTCCTCTTTTTACCCTTGGCCTTTCCTAATATTTTCGCACTAACAATGTTCATAAATAATATTCCTGACAACTCGTACATAAAAATAATTCTTGAAAGTGACCTTGTCCTTAACTTGTCACGACTTTCTCGATTTATCCGAATGTATGAAATACGGGATATAACACTTGAAGCTCGTTACCGCGTCCGATTAATGCCTTCCATATACCGCCCCGTTGATTGCCGGAATACATTTATCCGCTGATTTAACCATGTACAAAGATATCCCGTGCGTACCTATGTACACATATGATCCCTACTACCTTGCTTACGAGATATCTTCAAACACTATTCCAATTCACCTAATCCTAGAGTGCGATGTCCCTTTTTCCCCTTTATCGGTCTCCACCCGCCCGTTCGTGCGATCCCTTAAAGTTTCTGCTCACTCCGCAACTCTTAATTCATCCTTAAGTCACCCTAACTCTTTATTTACCTCTTGCGTCTGAATTTGTAGAATTTTCAGAAAACTTCCCAGGGGGTCACCCATCCAAGGATTTCTCTCGCTTCAGCACGCTTAACTTTGAAACTTCGATGAAATACGATGCCTCAACGCCAGTATAATCGCGTCTACCTCACCGCATGACCTCCGTCACGTGATCTGGAGTAAGTCGAAGTCTTAACGGATTTCAAGCGCTCTTATAGCATAATTACTATTTTACCCCTCCTTCCTCGGTATTCGCCGTTCACTCCGCGGATATAATTACTTTTCGTTCTAGGCTTCCAAATTCTCGATGGCGATGAACACTCCCCGACCGCCGTTACTTATAAATTCTCAGTTACCGGCCTTTGGATTTCTGCTCTCATTTTACCTCATTCTTTCGTCCTCTCTATATTCGAGTCTTTTACCGTCCCGTCACTCCTGACACCTGGATTCTTAATTACGCGTGTCATGGTCTATTACTATACCGTTGTCTCACTCCCTTCTTATTTCTTTCTTCCGATTACCCCTTTCTCTCTTACACTCACTATCATTTCTCTCGTTATATAACCTTATTCCGTGTTTCCCTTACGTAACCGATAAGTTTTGCTTATTCGCTCTATGGTTCACTTTTCTGTTTCACACTTACTTTTATACTCTGGCTACGTAGACCACGTCATAGCTTTAGCCGTTCTCTAATTAGGCTTTACTTACTTCCATAACAGTCCTCGCTATACTCATATTACCTCCTGTTCGTAATCAATCCGATAATGTAACCCTTCTTAATTCCTTCCCTCTTCTGATCCACTTTATCCTTATCGCTTCACAAGTTGTCTTATTAGTACTTTCATGCCCGTCGCAATTCTTTTCCGCGCTCTTTGTCTTAATCGCACTATTACCACTTTTAACTATAAGCGCGTCATAATTCGTCTCTCGCTTGTCGGTTCAGTCGGTATTTTAACACTCCGTCTGGCAATCCCGATACTCTTTTGCGGATCACCGTTAGGGGGCTACAAGTCTTTCCCAAATTTCTTTCACCGTGTCGATACTTTAATTT
>NW_026719951.1:0-11182 GCF_029784015.1 Lycium ferocissimum
AAATGTGTTGTTGCCCAGCGAGATTAACACTAGTGATGTATGTAAATTATGAGTAAGCCATGTGGCTCACCTAGATGTGAATGAAAATGTACGATAAGAGGTACCCGGGTGGGTTAGCATCGGGTGCCCGTCATGGCCCTCCGGTTGGGTCGTGACAAATATAATAGGACATATGGAGCATAACATAAGATAAAAGAATAACCTGCAGGTCTGATGGCCTGGTAAGGCGGATACCATGCATGCTTAGCTTTTCATAAAATCTTTCTCATACATATGTATCATAGTAGTGGTGCGGAGCGTGCAGCCCAATCCATATATATATATATATATATATATATATAATAGTGCCGAGGAACGAACGTCCCGATCCATTTAACCATATATCCCGCGTCCAGGATGATATCATAATATACCAACTGGTGGCCATGCGCATATAACGCCTCGCCCTTTATCCTTTTCCCATAAAATCATATAGATACATATAAGCATATATAATATAAGTAGCATGCATGAGAGCCCAAATAAAGGTTGTTACTTTATCGGAGTGATGTAAGGTCGGTAACCTCCGATTTATATTATGTAATAATCATTATCGCTCTATCTGACCTTGAAGGAACAATTATTATAAGGTGAGATCAACAACAATGAATAAAATTGAGAAAATCATGAAATAACTCAACATTCTCATAATAACATTGAAATCATAAACTTGGAACCTTTAAACATAAAATCATCATAGAAACAATCTCATCTTCAACATCATGAGAAGCTTTAAGAATCATGAACTTCTAGCTTTTGAAAACAAGGAGGTTATGGAAACATTTATGGAATCATAACATAGTGTTACACCTCGTCGTTTTGGACGTTGAGGTTCGTTAGGTGTTAATTGTTTTAATTGCGATTTGGAGTGATATGCGCCTATCTTATAGTTATGAGGGTTAAGATCATGTATGAAAAGTGTCGGAAAGACTGGAGGTCGAACGGGAGAAGAACAAAAATCTAGTCGAATGAGGGCAGAATTACCCTTCGCGTTCGCTACAGGGGGCCCACGTTCGCGATGGCCAGAAATATTCTAGACCATCGCATTCGTGAGAGACCCTCGCGTTCGCGAAGGTCAGTAATTAAGTCGGTTCCACTGATTTTGGCACTCTATAAAAGGGTCAAAACCCCTTTATTTTCATCCAAAATCGACTTCTAAGCTCAAAGAACCTTAAGGGTATTTTTGTCATAAAATAAGTGAGGAATTGGAGTGATTTTGATTAATCGAGGCTCGGGTAGCGCATAATCATAATTCTAGTATTGTTGTGCGGTGGATTCCGACATGGATTCAAAGCGGTTAACAGAGATATTGCTACTTCAACAAGAATAAGGTATGAATCTCTTTCTATTTACGTTAGTACCGATTTATTCACAAAGATAGAGTGGTTAAATAATTGTATAGTAAGTTGGTTAGTTATGGAAGTTGAAAAATAGCGTGTGGGCTGTTTGATGGTATATATTGGTGTTGGAAATGATGTTATTGATGTTGGTATTGTTGTTGTTGTTGTTAGTCTTGAGTAGAGATTTCGGGCTAGGCATATAAGCAGGGGAGATGCTGCCTGATTTTCGAGAGGACATAGAAGAGTTTAACTTGAAAGCTTAACACAAGTATACTATGATGAGTCTAACGATAGTGTGAATCCTTTTAAATGTAGACTCACGAGCTCGGACGAATAGGTGTAGATAATTGGAGATTGAGCAGGTATGTAAAGCTATCCCTTCTTTCTTCTTTGGCATGAATTACATAAAATGAGCAAACGACGAACACATATGACTCCAATGAACTCTAGTTCTCGAGTGCTTGACATACGCTTGTCTTTGGTTCCCAAGTGTTGGTTCATTCTATCTATTCTCTCGAGTCTCAAATGATGATTCAGTTTGTACATGATTGCTCCTAATATTCTATTTGTGCACATTGTCATTGCATCACTTCACTGAGTCCCTCACTAGAGGGTCGGGTACGTATATATATTTATATTTACGAGTCCTCACTAGAGGGACGGGTACGCATATCTATGATTATTTCACCGAGTCCCTCACTAGAGGGTCGGTTCCGTATATATGATTATTTCACCGAGTCCATAAATGGGCCGGGTACGGTATATATGATTATTTCATCGAGTCCCATAATGGGCCGGGTACGATATATATGATTACTTCACCGAGTCCCATAATGGGCCGGGTACAGTATATATTATTATCTCACCGAGTCCCATAATGGGCTGGGTACGGTATACAGAATACATATATATATATATATATATATATATATATATATATATATATATATACATGACTCTTCTCTTAAGGCACAAATATATTGGTATCTCTTGAGTATCATACTTATCTCCTGTCATCCTTTCATTCGGTCATGATCTTCATTACTGTACTTCATGCTTTACATACTCAGTACATTTTCGTCATCCCCCCTTTCTTCGGGGGCCGTGTTTCATGCCGCAGTACGGATACTCGGTTGGTGATCCTCCGGCCTAGGACTTTTGCTCACCGCTGGAGAGCTCCATTGTTCCGGAGCTTGAGTCATTTTGGTACAGATCCTTTTGATATAGACTTATGCATATTTAGGGGTACGGCGGGGCCCTGTACTGCCATGTTTCACTGTTATACTCTTGGAGGTCTGTGGACAAGTGTAGGTTGTATATATGGTTTGGTCAGCTATACAGATGTAGTTTATTTTGGATATTCCCGTGTATAGTGGCAGCCTTGTCGGCTTGCATATTTTGTTATGTTTATTTAACTGTGACTCCTTAGGAGAAAGGTTCATTGTCACACCCCGATCTTACTAGGGTGTGATGGGCATCCGACCCCATATTCGGAGCTGAGCGAACCCTCGGACTCTTATTACACACATATTCTCTTTGGATTCTTAAATCAAATGAAAGTAAAATACATAGTAAAATTTTCAAAATCTTTTCGTTGTTTCTCAAATTAAACACAGTCTGTGAACACAAGGGCTCTGTAACATAATGAATAATAAAAACGCATCAACTAGTGGAACCCTTTTTTTAAAGGCGACACTCCCTAGACCCACGACTCGTCTACGCAAAGTCTCTAACTTCGAACAAGCGCACGGCACATATAATCGACTCGGCGGCACTCCCGGTATAAATGGAGTCTACCAACTCCGGGAACGTCTTACGCAATAGCTCTTACTTGTGCGAGTGTACACGCGGCATGAAACGCGAGCGCCCACAAAAAAGTGGCGTCGCATTTGTGCACGTGTACCGAGTATGTAAGGCATGAGTAATATCACGAAATCATAATGGAGAACATAAAACACAACAGGAGAGTGATATAACCTGTATCTCTGTTTGTCTACCATGACAGATATTATGCAAATTAGCTATACCTTTTGGAGTACTATATGGATACGCAAGTAAGCGCTCACCGTGTAGGTGCGGTGTATAACGCCACCATATAGGTGCGGTGGACTCCGCCCGACCATATAGGTACGGTGTAACGCTTTCTGAGCAGACCATGGAATGAAGGAGTAATCTGTCATCTGAGTGCCCCTTGGGGCGGATGCCATGCATGCTAGCTTTTAAAAAAAAAAACATGTAAATATCTGTAAGTAAACCGCTCTCGACCACGTAGGATCGGTGTATAACTCGCCGTCCATATAGGAACGGTGTAATGAGCCGCGTCCGTGCCTCGCGTCCGGGGTGTAATCGCCCACGGTGGTGTGTACCCGGGCCGCCCGTTGGACGGCATGGTGTCATAAAATAAATCATATGTAAATATAAAGCATGCATGAGAGCCCAAGTGAAAACTCGCAACTCTATCGGAGTGACGTAAGGTCGGTAACCTCCGATGATGTTATGGAATAACCATGGGCGCTTTGCCTCACCTGAAGGAACTAGGACAATAAGGCGAGACTATCAATGAAGAGTAACTTCACGGGAAACATAAAACAGGATCATAACATATCGTTTCATATACTTTGGAACCTTTTTAAAAAAAATAGTCATTATCCAAGAAATAGCTTAACATTCCATATCGTCATGTTCATGGTAAGAACATATCCTTGACATATTCGTCATAGAAATTTTCTCATATCTGGCATTCATCATTGTCATCATAAAATCATAGTCGTTGTGTTAGTCATAAAAACTTTCAAAATCGTAAAACTTGGATTTTGGAGAAAAATGAATATTTTGGAAAACATTTATAAACTTTTAGGAAGAAAATCATGCCTTGGAATCGATGGATTGGTTAAAGCAACTATTATTTAGTAGTCGGAATGATAACCGAAAGTTTCCTTTAATTATAGTACGGAAATAAGTCAAATAGAGCAATAGGAGGGAATTCGGGAATAGTGGGCCCACCTCGGTCAACAGAGGTGGCGTACACAATTTACGTACATTAAGCTTCATAGAGTCACTTATGCAAGTCTTAGGGTCACTCGGTTCCATTTGAGCAAGTTATAGATGTTTAAACGATTATTTCAACAAAACATATAGAACTTAATTCAATTCTATTGAATGAAAAAGGGTCAAATTCAAACTCGGGTTTCTAGGAATAGGATCGTCCCCGAAGCTCGTATCCAAACCTATTAGGTCTAAGACATGCCAACGAGAGGAAAGGTAAAGCCTTACATACCTTTTTCGCTTCTTACGCTACTCCAAATTCAAACTCCAAATGCTCCAAAATCTACAAATGGTCACATTTACCAAACCTTAATTAGAAACCTTTAAGGGTTGAATCTTAAAGTAACACTTGTCTACCGAAATTTCGGCGGACCTTCTGTAGATATACCACCCCCGAGAGTCTAACTCGGCTCAATTCATCAATCAACAACAAATCCGAGAATTCAACTCGTCCAAACCATCAACAATACCAACAATTATTCTAGCAACACTACAATATTCAATATGACCCAATCATCATACAAACACCCGAACCTTTCTAACGTCAATAAAAACATTAGCCACACATTTTCATCCTCCAAATTCATGAACTACACTAACAATTAACATGTTAACTACATTATTTCTATGAATACAAGAAACGATACCATAGTCACATTGGCTTCCAAATCAGCCCGCAACAACTCCAACATCAATTTAAATTATCAATTTCTCATTTCCATCACGAAATACATAACCACATCAACTAACGTACTACATAGAAATTGCTCCACCATCTCCACACAACACACACACACACGGCCCATGTCCAACATTCACAACTTCAACCAAAATCATCAAACTTCCATTTCCAATATAAATTCCATAACAACAACAACTAGAATTCTACATAAAAATTAGTTAACCTTGCCTACACACCACATGCATACACACGGCCACACCATGCAAACTTCCATAATTTCATGAATTCTATCCATTTCTACATACTACCACGTAAACAAACCCTTCATAACATATAAAAAAGGATTAAACCTTACCTTTTCTCCTTAGCTTCTTCACTTGACTAAGATGCGGAAACGATGAAACGATGACCTATCGCCCCAAACAACTATACCACGTTGTAGAGAACCCTTGAATTAGTAGGAATACATGAAGAGAATAATTTTTGGAACAAGATTTCCCATGGTTCATATTTTTCTCCATATGGCCGAACCTCCCTTGCTCTTGTTCTCCAAGTCTTTTTTTTTTTCTTTCTTTCTTGTTTCTTGAATTAAAATGATGACTTCTCTTATATATATATACCTTCCACCACTTCCATATATTTATGCTTAAGCCCCTCAAATATAATCACATGTCCCCCTTCTTCTTTTTTCTAGAATTTTCTTCTTTTTTCTTGAAATTTCTCAAAATTCAACAATGAAGACAAAGTGCCTTCTTAAACAAGCTTTGGTCCATGCAATTTTCATAATTTACAATTAGCCCCTATTTAATAAAAATGTGGCACACCATTCGGCCAACATGGTAATCTTCAAGAATTTTCAAGACTTTTGTGAAATTACCATTCTACCCCTAGCCTTCCACAATATTACCATGAACCATTTTGCGAATTTTCCTTTTTGCCCTTAACCTTTCTCAATATTTCCATACTAATAAACAACTTGTATACTAAAATGATGTTGGAACATAGTCTTGCCCTCAACATTCCACGACTACTCCCAAATATTCGAACGTACGAAATACGGGCTATAACATTCATCTTGATATATAGCATTATGAGTCTACAACATGCTTTTACATATTTCCACATTGTCCTTAGTTTCAGTCTGATCATATCTAGCAGGTTTGTATATGGGTGCCCAACTCGGGCACTAGTCATGGCCCGTCGGTTTGGGTCGTGACACATAGGAATCATGCCTTTGAATGAAAGGGACTAGCCTTAACATACCTTTTTGGACGCCTTAACTTTAACTACTCAACGCTTGTCCTCCGAGGATCGTAAATCTATATTCAAGAAAATTTATACTATTGTTAGACTCATCCTCATAGGCCTGTCTTAAGCCCTCAAATTAACTCTTTCTAGTATCTGTCAAAATTTCGGCAGCATCTCCCCTGTTTATATGCCTAGCCCGAAATCTCAATTCAACAACCAACAACAACAACAACAATACCAACATCAATCATAACATTCGCAATACCAAAATACTCCATAAACATTCCATATGGGGTTTATCCCATATTTCCACCAACAAAACTATTATATGGCAATTTGACAGTTCTACCTTCGTAAATAAACCAAGATTAACATTAATAATAATAGATTCATACCTTTCTCCCGATAATATTGCTATATCTTCACTTCTCCACCTTGAATTTAAGCCCAACTCGACCGCAAAATGATGCTATAGGCACAACTATGCACCACCCGAGCCTTGATTAACTAAAATCACTCAAATCTCTCAACTTTTTATGACCAAAATAACCCTATATGTGGCTGAGCTCTAAAATCTGATTTTTGGTGAAAAAAAGGGGTTTTTCCCCTTTTATAAGGTTCTAAATTTGGGTCGGGTCATTGTAGCAATTATTGTAGCAAGTCAGTTACTGTAGCAGGTACTGTAGCACGCGTTTCTACTCTGTCAGCCTAACTTGTAACGTCCATAATTCTCTACTCCGATGTTGTATCAACGAGTAGTTTATTGCGTTGGAAACTAGACACGACGAACTTAATTTTAGGGTTTTGAAACACCTTAAAACTTCTAATATACTAAGAGATATACCCCTCCAAAGTTGACTAAAAATCTGCCCAAAATCCTGCCAACTTTTTTTGAATTTTCGTCAAACTTATTTTCTTCGATTTGTTTGATCCGGGAATCCTTTGAAACTCTCCATACATGATATTTATAATTAATCATACTTAATAATGGTCATGTACTTTGGTTCCAAGGTTGTCCTTCCCGGTTACGACTTGCAAGATCATAATTCATTATTTACTTAAACAATATACTTAATAATGCTTCGTTCCTCATAATCCAAAGTTGTTTTACCTAGCCATAGCTCGACATACTTACATTCAAATTTAACCAGTGCTTCTCCGAGGTACGGGGTGTAACAGATTCTACGGCGGAGTTACACCGCCACTATCGCTTTTTGTTGTTGAGACTCTCCAGGACTTCGAGCTCGAGCCTCATCTCCGAGACCGTTGATACAATCGTTGAGACACAGATTGTTGCCACTGAGCCACAGACTTTGGCTTCACAGCTACAGAGAGCAGCCCTATAGCCAGCGTGTCACGGCCCAACCCCGTAGGCCGTGACTAGTGCCCGAGCTGGGTACCCGGACATACCCATTAACGAGAAACAGCATACAAATAACTTATACATATACAAAGGTCAGACATCATATCATAGCTGGCATAACCAGATCTTATACATACAAAAAAGTGAAACGTCGCCCCAGATCTGTCACAAATATAAATATACATGTTGCTGTCACAACTTTCAGCAGATGATATCGCACATAAGCCAGCAAGGCTATCAGAATGCAGGGGGACGTCCAAAACACAAATCACACACACATAACTGAACAGTGACTACCCACAACCCACGCATATGTCTACAGACCTCTAAGAGTAATAACAAAATCATATGACGGGACAGGGCCCCGCCGTACCCCTGAATAGACATATACATATGCATATATACAACGGAAGTGCCTGTACCCAAAAGATAGGCTCCGGAACAAGGGAGCGCTCCAAATAGCTGAATGGAAATCCTAAGCTGGCGGATCACCAAAACGAGTACCTGTACCTACGGGCATGAAACGCAGCCCCCGAAGAAAAGGGGTCAGTACGAAATATGTACTGAGTATGCAAAGCATGAAGTACAGTAAACAGGATCATAATCGGAACAAAAAGTACAGAAAATAAGTGCAAAATCCAGAATACCAAAATGCTTACTCTTTTTTTTTTGTAAAACACCAATCATGCATGGGGGCTCAGGGAATATGGTCGCCCGCCCGTCATTGGCGCCATAACACATCATACTCCGGAAGGTTTCATATCTCCGTAACCCGACATATCACATAACAAATCATAATGCCATAACACCAGAATATATACGGTACCCGGCCCTCTAGCGAGGAGCTCGGCGAACCATAACACATCATACTCCGGAATATAACATAGTGCGCACGATAACATAACCGGCCCGGGACTCGGCGAAAGATGTAACACAAAATGCACGAGCAGAGTCGTGAGTAACCATATGCATAAAATCATTATCATAGACTCAATAGATAAGTAAGTAATCGACGCTCGAGAGTTAAGACGGTAGTCACACTAAGTTCTTTCAGAAAGTCGTTAGAACTAAACATAGAAAAGTCTCGGGGACCCACGGACAAGTATCAAACCAATCCGAGCCCGCCTACGAAAGTTTAGGGATATCATTCGTTTTGGAATCTTCTACAAACGTTTCGAAGCGATCCGAGCCCTTCTGTGAAAGTTACGGTTGTTCGTAGTTACAGAATCCTTTAAGAACAAAATTCTTTATGCAACATTTATTTTCCAATCATGCAAAAGACATAAGGACCATAATTCTACTATATTAAGAATGCCAACATTAAAAGGTGAATAAGAAGCATAGACATGCTCGGATCGCAAGAATAGAGTTACCCCGAGGTTCGTATCATAACCTACTTACAACTAAGACATGCCAAAAGAAAGAGAGGTTAGGCTTTACATACCTTGTCCGCTTCCTAAGCTAATCCGAACTTAAGTCTCGGCTTCCCAAAATCTACAATAACATCATTAGATACTAAACATTAGTCATAGGTACTTATGAACCCAATTCTAAGCTATCACTTTATTTACAGAAATTTGGGTAGCATTTCCCCTATAAATTCAACAACCCCGAGATTTCAACTCGGCCAAATCACCAACAACAATACCAACAATCATACTAACAACATCAACAATTAATCCAAAATACATTCTAACGTTAGTAACTCTTTTCTACATAATTCGACAACCTTCCATTTACATTCAACTCAACTATATACATTCAAACCAACATCAACGCTCACACGTTCAAGTGCTAATCCGAAACCATTCAAACAAGATTCAAGAATACTTCAAACAATCCGCACAATATTCAAAACAACCCAACCAACATAACTCCACCCGAAACCTTCCAAATTCAATAAGATCAACAACGACACATTTCTTTCTTCTAAATTCATAAACTACACCAACAATCCACACATTAACAACATCATTCTCATAAATTCAAGAAACTATGCTAAAATCACATTAATTTCTACAACAACCCACAAACGATTACAACTTCAATTTAAATCATTAAACCTTCATTTTCATCATATAATCCACAACAATCATCAACTAAAACACTAAATAAAATTAGTTCATCACTCCAACACACACAACACCTACACGGTCCAACTTCAACATACAAAATTTCATGAATTTCATCCTTTTCCACCCACTACAACATGCATAAACCATCCATAACATATGAAAAGAAGATTAAACCTTACCTTTTCCACTTAGTTCTTCACTTGGCTAGGGTTGGTGCTTGCAAGAATGAATGGTTGGCTTACTCCAACAACCACTCCATGTTAATAATGACCTTCCAATGAGTTGAAAAGCTAGAAGAAATTATTTTTTTTTGATCAATTTCCATGGAGCATGTTCGGCCAGCCTTGGCCGAACTCCCTCTTCTCTCTTTTTCTCCATCTTTCTCCAAGCTTCTAAGTGTGGAAAAGATGACTACTAGTCTTGCTTGTCATCACTTGTTCACATATATAATTAATACAAGTGTACCATGCCCCACACATGGCTTGGATGAATTTAATTTGGCCAAGCCATGGGTGGGGGCCACACCATGCCACACGGCCAACTTGGCCATTTCATGAAAAATAATTAACTTTCCATAATTCACTTTTAACCCCAAATTTTCCTTAATATTCCATACCAATAAAATCATAAGCAACTTATGCCTTAAAACAAAATCGAAGGTCAAAAATCTCAATCTCGTATCCCGGAACAGTCTTGTCCGTAACTTATCGTGGTTAGCTCGGATTATCCCAATGTACAAAAATACGAGATATAACGTCCTCCCACCCTTTAGAACATTCGTCCTCGAATGTTAAACTTGTCCTACAGGGTCTTATAAGCATTTCAGGGGAGTCTCTTTGATAACTATCGCATACAGCTCATTCATCAATCAGCATAACCAAATAAGGAATTTGGATTACCTGTAGACATAGGAAATAAGTGGGGATACGTATTCTTCATCTCTTCCCTGTTATTGTTCCGCCACAATTCCTTAACGGAAGCTATGTCTTAGTACGCAACCTTCTCACCTGACGATCCAGTATGGCTATGGGCTGCTCCTCGTAGGATAACTCCTTTGTTACCTGGATATCATCTATGGGCAAATACCCTGGAGGGATCGCCTATACCTTACGAAGCGTTGACCTGTGGAAGACCGGATGCACTGCTTCCAAATCAGACGGTAAGTCTAATTCATAGGCAACCTTGCCTACCTTACGGACGATCTGGTAAGGTCCAGTAGACCTCGAACTAAGTTTCCCCTTCTTGCTGAATCTCATTACACCTTTCATGGTGATATTTTCAAGAGTACTCACTCGCCAATCTGGAAGCCTGAGTGTCGACGTCGATTATTTGCATACGACTTCTGTCGACTCTGAGCTGTTAATAACCTTTCCCGAACAAATTTTTTTAC
>NW_026719952.1:0-14493 GCF_029784015.1 Lycium ferocissimum
AAAAATTTTAAAAAACAACAACTAGATAGCACAAATAATCTTCGTGCGCTACAACGCCAAAACGACGGCCGGATTATGGGGTCCTTGATAATTTTAGCTTGCAATAATAACCGCACTCACAAACATCGGGTTCTATAGCAAAGTTTGAGGTTTGGGAGCTTTGAAACATGTTTTTGGGCGTGCAAAAGTGCGTTGAAGGGGTAAAAATAGAGGAAATGGAGAAGAGTTTGCTGAAAATTGGCTAAGTGTTTTAGGGTTTTTATGAAGGCCTATTACGCACAGATTCTGTGCGCGAAAGGACTTAAGTGTAAAGTTATACTTTGGTCCCATCGCGCACAGAATCTATGCACGAAACCTACTTATGTAATTTTTTTTGTGTGTGTTTTGTTTTTTTTTTTTGTTTTTTTGTTTTTTTTAGAGACTAAAAAAGTTGCGGATTCTTGTTCAATAGCTAAAGAAGTTTGATAAGACTACAAACTATTGCAATGAAGTGGAATTTACACGTGACATTATAGTTCGGATTATAATATTTTTGTAATGCCTTACCCTTTGTCTGTCTACCAAAAAATATAGGTCGTGTGGTTTGAGTACACGACGCCTTTCCTACTAAGGAACAAACAAACCAGTCAAGCTAAGTCCATTTCTAAAATTTGGTAATCAAGTTGCTGAAACTAACTTCGAATTGGATTATTCAAGCCAGCGTAAAACTCTAATTTGGAAAAGCTTATTCATTCTTCTTTAAATCACTAAAAAAAAGGGTACTTTGCGGACGTTGAAAGTTGCAATTCACGGAGGTTTTAGTCTCTGCTAATTGCTAAAACCTCCACGAATTGCAACTTTCAACCTCCACAAATTATCCATTTTTTTGAAGTGAATGTCAATATCGCTTATGAAATTTTTTACGGAAGGGACTGAATAAAGAGAAATTAAAAGCGGGACATTTGTTGAAAAAACTTCACAATTTCCGGCAAGCAAAGGGAAACTTTCGTACGCGACTCTAATTAAATTTTTATGACCAATGGGAAGAAGGCAGCCTACAAATTTTTTTTCACAAAATTATGTCCACATTCCATGAAGCAGCAGCCTTTTTGGCATATCATATCAATTACACACTTTGTATGTTGACTAGATAACGTATAGCCCGTGCTACACACCATGCATGTAATTTAAGGTGATCATATAAAAGCTTTTAAATCTTTCTTATTTAAAGTTTAACTCTTAATTAGTTTGTTCTTTTTTTAACATGATGCATGTAAATTAAGGTGAACTATATATGGGGATCTTAATTAGTAAGAGCCTCGCCTTGATTTGGCCACATCGAACTTTCACTTTGTTGGCGAGAATTCGATTCCCCACCTTGTAATCCCCTCCCCCTGGGGCAATTTGCACGATTGCCCTTATTTGGGGGTGGTCTTTAATTTTTTCCATTCGCCTAAAAAGTCATGGGTTCCGGATTCGAACTCCCGCTCAATCAAAAATAAATAAAAAAAATCGCAAGGCAGAATTTCGTAGCAAAGTAGGCCTATTCGGGCAAAAGAAAAAGAAAAGTTGCCTTGCTGCGTACTTTTTGCCTCAATCTGATGTGACTTACACTTTGTATCCCAAATCCAAGCAACAAATCGTCACGACCCAAATCATGATCACGCGCACCCACACTAACCTCACGGTGGGCGAACCCTTCGTACACCGGCTACCTTAATTTGATACAACATGCGGAATAAATATTTTTATTATAAGAAATTCCCAAAATCTGGTCTAGACTCATACAAGAGCTTCTAAGAAGTTTACAATTTGAATAGATAACGGAACTCAAGCTGGATACGACTTACATTTGGGATAGAGAACAACGAGAAATCAGGAGAGACTACGGGTTGCAATAGCTCACCCAAACGTCTTTGACGAATGCCTCGAAACGGTCGTGAGACTCGAACATCACACAGAAATAACTCTACACTCCGGAAAGCGTGGCAAAGAGTAATGAGCACAACACTAGGCTCGTAGGTATCATGGGCCGACAATAAGACCAAATACGCATATAAACAAGAAGCAACTAACAAGTAACATATAATCAAAAAAGTCACCACAATAGCACATGAGAAAATCTTGCATTAACGATAGTCACAAGGGATCTTTTCGGATTATAAGCCTAGGGGAATCTATAAACCTCGATTCCAAGTCTTTAAAATAAATACGTACAAATCACGGTAAAAGTATTCACAATCAAGAATCAAAGAGACCATGTATAATGACATGAATGACCATTCAAATGGAGTGCTATGCAATGCAATGTCGTGCTATGTAAATTTTGCAATTAGTCACCTCTGTCACGGACGGAGGCGTACACATTTCGCTATGGCCTCATAGTCATGACCCATGGGGGACCCGCGAAGTCCATGTACCACTCGCTCGGAATATAACCTCGGATCACGAGCACACTCTCACGATCCGGCAAAGACCTCGGGCATCGGACACTCCATCGTTCCGGCAGCAGAAACCTCGGGGCAACAAACACTCATCTCCTCAGTAAACCTCGGAGTTTTACCTCTCTCCGGCAAAGACCTCGGAGTCTCTCAACACTCTCTCACCATTATAACAACATTAGTAATATAACCATGCATGATATCAATTATATCACCAATATGCAATAAACAAGTCATATTATGATGACGGCTGTAATCATCAATAAACCAATTCAATCCGATAACGGAGGGAGCTAGTATGTGATAAAGATACAACTAGGTGATAATTACACAAAAGCACGATGGGATGGGATACATTCTCGCATGGAATCAATCAATAATCACCGCATATCATAGGTTCCATGAGATATCATACTAGAATTGCAATTGATACTCAATGTCTCCATATGAGTGGAGAACAAGAGAGAGAGAATTATAAAAAATGAAATCACAATACAAGTCAATAACAATATCGTAATAATCCCCCAAATCTACAATAATGGTCCAAGCCCACATAAGATCACAATATCGACAACCCAACTATCACGATAATGGCAACCCATTACTTACTGGTAATACCAACCTAGATGGAATATGCATTCTCCGAATAATATCGTCAATCACTACTAACATACGTTTCGCTAATCAAAGTCTCACCATAAGGTAAACGTAACCTACCTCGATGCCGAGCAGTGTGTCACGAACTCCCGCCAAAGCTTTTTCCTTACGAAGTGCTTCCGAACGAACAAGGTCTTTGAGTGTATTCGTCACACAATATGGGTACGCTGCAATAATACTTCAACCTATATTAAGACGCCAACAACTATGGTTAAGCTACGGGGAGATTCAACGTATTCTAACGTTAGTAACTCCTTTCTAGATGTTTAGGCGACGTTTTTTCTTGTATCTAAACCAACCACATACTACCAATACAACATCAATAATTATGTGTTCAATACCAATCCGGACAGCCCACACAATATTCTAAACAACCCACATTCATAACATGCAATAACGATTCACATACGGCTTCGACATTCTCAAGTTACTTTTATTAATTTGTAGCCTTAACGTTTTCATGTAACAACTTATAACAGCCTCATCCAACATACAATATGATGTATACTCTTAACTTATAATTATTCTTTCCAACTTAATGAAAACACAAGTCCAAAACAGTCCACTACCACAACATGTCCAAAACAGTCCTAACCGACAACATAATAATGTTGAATTCTTGCAAACGTTTACGAACATACTAAGCCAACCACATGCGATTTTTATACATCATTTCATGTCTTCTTTTCATATAATTCAGTAAGTTATGACCAGCTATCCACACGACAAGTACAACATCAATTCATACGCAACTACGCTATATCGTCATTTCTATAATCTTTATAACAACTCACTAATGACTTTAGTTTCAACTCCAACCATTAAACACCTCATTTCCATCATAAAATTCATGATAATAACAATCAAAATATCAAGTAAAAACAGTTCACTAACTTCTTCACAAAACAGTCCACACACGGCTACACCATGCTTCAACATCACTCACATAAAATCATAGATTCAACCATTTTCATACTAACATAACTTCACCTTTAACCTTCCAATTCTTTTCATTCTTTTTACCATGAGATCTATGATAGTAACAACCATATTTATTAAAGAAAATCAGTCCATTAATTCCACCAAAACAGTCCCTACGGCCAACTAACATTCCAACACCAACTTTCATGATTTTATGCATGCGATTCATGTTCGTCAAGTTACAACCATACTTCAACATCAACACATATAACCCCATAAATACTATCATGTTCCAACATCAACACACTTATTTCATGCATACAACTTATATTCACACATCTACATCACCCTTAATACATGAAAAGAAAGTTAGATCTTACCTTGACAACTTGACTTCTCTACTTGGCTAGAGTTTGTGATTTGAGATAGAAATGGTTCTTGTTGCTCCAAAGACTATCTTCACGTTTTAGGGACCTTCTAAAGGGTTGAAACACCTTGGAAAATAATTTTTGGATCAAGACTCAAAGGGCTCAAAAATCAGCCCCTTGGCGAATGCTCCCTCTTTCCCTCTCTAGGTTTTCTTTCTTTGTGTTGTGTTGTTGAAATGAATTGGATGGCTGATTTCTTGGTCATTATTTGGTTCAACTTTGATGCCTACAAGTTGGTCACATGGTCCACTTATGGCATGAGTCACTCCATTAACTTTACACTTAAAATTCCATTTTTTTCTACAACTTTTGGCCAAGTGTGGCCAAGCCTCACCTTTTGTTTCTCCTTTCTTCTTTCTTTTCAATTGTTTACAAGACAATTGTATGTGTAGTGAATGATTCATACACTATCCTTTGTCCATTGTAATTATGCCAAGATGAATGAGCAATATTTAATGTGAAATGATCCCTCCACCATGTTGTGTCTTCCTAAAATAATGTATACTTTCATAAAGTAGTAGATGCTTAAATATTCAAATGCATGCTTCACATGGATGCCTTATTTTCAGTCACTTGGCTGAATTCACACTCCTTTCTTTCAATTTGGTTGTCCACAAAATAATGTAAGTGTAGTGGATGAATCACATTTAAATGTATATTTGTATGTCTCCCATAGTAGTCTTATTTAAGATGACTTTGAGTCATCTTTTGGACATGGCATGTTAATGCTCATATTGGCTCATTGTTGCCACTAATTTTAACTTAACACCACAATTAAGTAGTTCCTAATTTCCATTAATGCTTCTATACCAAACAAAATTTGTAGATAAATTGTGACTTCAAACGAAATCGGAAGTTAAAGTCTCTACTTTGTATCTTGAGATAGTCTTAATACTCAGCCCGACTTGAATCATCCATATCTCCTTACCCCGATATCATTTTGACGAGCTGTTTGTTGCGTTGCAAACTAGACTCGATGAACTTAATTTTAGGCTTTTGAAACACCTTAAAACTCCTCATATACTAGGAGATATGCCTCCTACAATATAGGCTAAAATCGGGTCCGAGATTTTACTGAAATTGTTCCGATTCATTTCGTTTAACTTCTAATCCTCTTCCAACCTCATGTAACCTCTTATACATACATATACACAGTCATTTACATCCATAAAAATTCATATACATGTCTCGAAGGGTCCGTAGAATCACAATAACCATAAGTAGAACTCACAAAGCTTCGACGAAACTCCAATCGAAAAAGTATATTCCTATCTTTTGTCCATCTTCTATATCATTACTAATAATCTCAAATACTTTAAAAGGCCACTCACATTACCTCCATATACATACTCATAACGCGATTTCAAATCCTTTAGGTTACCAGGTCACCTCGAGATACTTAAGACAACCATATTTATAACGATATTCTTACTAACTCGATTAACTTTCCTTGAACCTTCTTAACTCATTCTCCCCTCCTTTAGAACATTCGTCCTCGCATGTCAAATGAGGACTAAAACTCGTCAATTAAATAACCGAATCACCCGTTATCGCAGACTATAGACAGCAAGATTTGACCACGAAAAGGGTGTTTTAGGAATATTATGCCTAAAAGTGCTAAACGACCAAATGGGTCGTTACAACCTCTTAGGACAGTTTTCACTTTAAACAGAGCTTATAGGAATGCCAGTGATTAGGTAAATTTATCTTAGCTCGGGTTAGGTTGAAGCAACTAAGCATTTAGCTAGACCAACTAATGCATACAAACCAGATAGCAACATTGCATGTATGATTTCTAAACTAAGCTATATTTTAAAAAAAACTAATGTTAATCAAATGCTGTCTTAAACTCATAAACTGACTAAATTATAAATTAAGCAGAGAAACATATCAAACAAACAGAGAAACAGAGAAACATATCCAACAAATATATAAAAGGCCCATTAACGTACTAATGCACGGAAAGTCAATAAAATTGCACTAGGCATCATATTAAGCCAACCAAACAGCCCCCATATGCCTACTAAACATACATAAATTACCAAGAAATGCTTAATGACTAACAAATACCAACAGAATCCAATTAATCACTATGCTAACACTCGACTATCACTTAGGCACAAGTTAAATAGATGGATAAACCACAAAAGCAATAGTCACATAGATATCAAATTTCGCTGAATTGAGTCAACATGAGTTTGATTGAAGAATACGGCGACTTTAAACACCAAAATCACCTTAAGCGATAACCAGCAAATGAATGAGCTAATCTAAACGAGTGCCCAAACAAACATGACTTTATGTCAAATTAGAGACCAAATCGAATCGTAACGACATTGACATATCATGTAATCATTTCATCGTATCTAACTGAGCGAGATTTCGTTCATGTCAGAGTATATTACTTGAATAAACAGAGTGAAAGAGGGACAGTGCCAGCCTGTTTTAATCATATACACAATATACCTAAGGTATATACACCATGATGTGTATATCAGATGTATATCGAATGCATACCTCCCCTTTACCTTGATACCCACCGTATATCCTATGTAATAATATGTATATTCGGCTTTGAATAGGTCCTAACTCCTGAGAATTCAGTCTAAACCTCCGAACTACAGTATACGTCCTCGAATTCGTTTTAGCAATTAATATTCTATCCTAACTATGCCTCCCAAACATCAAAACAAATAACGTGACGACAAAGAAACTACACCAACAGAAAATGAGAATCGACTAAAAATTTAACTAGAAGCGAAACAAGAAGATTATAAGTAATAAATGTATCGAGTTTTACCTTTTTTGTGCGCGGCAAGTAAGGCTTCGAGTCTCGATCTACCTCGAAAGACTATCGAAGTCTAAAATTTGGCGATGCTCGGATTCAAAACGAACAATAAGGGGCAAAACAGAAAAGAATTTAATGCTTGAGTCGATATCTAGAAAATTAAAACTAGTGTTCAACAGGGAAATTCGTGCGATTAGGGACTGATATTTTCAGGAGTATTCAAAGCTGAAGAAACTGCTTTTCAGGGAGGGTTTTTGCGGCTGGAAAACTTGCTGTTCTTGGGGTCCTTTTCATGAATCAAAAAAAGAACTCCCCTTTAACCGATTCAACTTACAACTATTTATAGGGTTTTTTTTAGGTTTTGTGTTGAATAAAAGAAAAGAGAGACGAGAGCGGGGGGACGGGGGGAGAAGGTGGAGGGACGTGGTGGGGAGCAGAGAATGAGTGGAGGGAGCGTGAGGTGAAGGGAACGGGGTGTGGTGGAGATGGCAGTGAGGGAGATGGAGGAGAGAGGAGAGAAAGGGAGACGGATGAAGGGAAATGGAAAGGAAACCTAACGTTTCCTTTAGAATAAGAAATGGGCCAGGGCGGGTCCAGGTTTGGTGGGTCGGGTAGGGTCAATAAGATATCAATTTGAATTGGTTGAAAATGTGGGCTGGGCGGATGAAAATAATGGGTTAACTGATTTGCTATTTTAAAATATTGGCCTGGATGGAAGAAATTTGCTTGGCTTTTAAATAAGAGACCCATTATATGCTAGCATGTGCTAAAATATTATCTTATATGAAAGTATGTATTTGTTAGTACTCACTAAAAATAAAGTGGCGTCGCAATGGCGGGTACGATAATATATTGAAAATCAATAGTAAATAAACGCTATTATTTAATTATGCAAAGATAATTGCGATGCGTGTGCATAAGATGGCAAAAGTCTTTGAATGATAAAAAATGCGAATAATAATAATACTGGTAGTAAATAATAATAATAATAATAATAATAATAATAATAATAATAATAATAATAATAATAATAATAATAATAATAATAATAATAACAATGATAGTGATAATAGTGGTAACGGTAATAAAAATAGCAGATAATAGCAATACTGACTACAACAGGATAATAAAAATGCCAGTATTAGTAAAATCAATAATTATAATAAAGTATAAATAATCATTTCTCAAATTGCCAAAATTACTATAAATATTTAGGAAAGGCGGGACAAAATTGGGTGTCAACATTCATGATTCTCCTACGCCTCATTCTTCAGACTTATCAGCAAATTGACTCAGAATACAGCTTAGCCCTAGTTTCTTGAATAGTTGTAGAACTGTTACCTCCTAGGCTTATAGTTTCAGAATTCGTTCATGGTGATTAATCTGAATATCATGAACTCAGTACGTAATCAATATAGAGTTGTGAATTGTATCTCATGAGTCTCAGTATGAATACTTAGAATTATTACGAACAGTTACCGGTCTCATCTTCATAATCAGTAACCAGTATCGTGCTATCAATTATATCTCAGTCTCAGTGCTTGTTATTAAATACATGTATTAGGGCATCAGGCCCACAGATATAGAAGTAAGGTCACAGATTATGTATATGTATACTTAGGTATCATGCCACAGATTTTGCATATTATTGTGTGTGTACCTAAGGTCACGGATAGTAAACAAGTTATTCATTATTCGGGGTGGAGTATCCATATCTTTACTTCTGCTGTTTTTCGAGTCTAGTTATCAACATTTATTTCGGTTTCAGTTCAGCTTATTATTTCATTCAGTTGCTTTACATACCAGTACAATTCCAGTGTACTGACATCCCATTTGCTCGGGGCATGCATCTCATGATGCAGATACCGATATACAGGGTGCAGACGCAGCTCGCTAGGAGGCTTTCAGATTCAGCTAGTCAGTGGTGAGCCTCAGTTCTCCGAGGCCCTATCTTTATCTTTATATTCAGTCAGTTAGCAGACAGTATTTCAGTATTAAGGTATGCCGGGGGCCTTGTCCCGGTAGTCAGTCAGTATTTCCTTACTCAGTAGAGGCTTCATAGATTACAGTCAGTCAGATATTTCAAAAAAAAAAAATTGGGGTTATTGAGTTAGCCCTTTTGGTTACTACTTATTCAAGATTGCGGACTTTTAGTATTACTTCCATACGATATATTTTAGTCGATTATTCTCACTCGACTAGCATGTGTTTATCATACTTAGATATCAATATACAACATGTTGATCCGACGAAGCTTCGCGTTGGTTCGCTCAGTCACATTCAGACAGGCACCAAGTGCCGTGTTACGCCCAGGCCATGGTTCGGGGCGTGACACCATATGTCTCGTACACTAACTAAATCACACCTGGAGATAATAGTAGGCGACAAACTCTATATCCATTATAGTTTCCTTAACGCTTACCATTCTAAACTGAACACTCTCTAAATCACGCATATCACATAACAGCCTTACTAATATCCTCATGTATCTCACTGAAGCGTCCTTGCCCGACTTGCCTTACTCAATTTTCGAAATGTTACCCTGAACTTAACTCAGTTAACCCATCATCGATCTGCCATTTCAAGTATCCATGTTTACTAATCCCTTACTCAAATCCTTAACGTTACTAGTCCTCGAAGAATCACCTCTTACCTTAATTATCGAATATGAATACCTCGAACCACTCGCACCACTATCCCTTTTTATTCAATCACCTAAGCCGAGTAATAACACCACTAGTAGAGAGATCTAGCCAATTTTTACATAATGAATACAAGGTTCCCAACCGTAGTCCATCACTTACCTCTATTAGACTATGACATAACCGAACATACCAACTCATCCATAAACTCTCAAGCCCACTCTACACTACACAATCGCAACTAAGCTCTCACATTACTAACTTTTGTTTCAATGATTTCCCTTCTGCCGTTAACCTCGATGACACAAATCAACCTTATCGGTCACACCCCTTACTGTACGTCATGGTATAATGTCCCCGCAGTCCAAACACAACTCAAGTACCCATATGTCATTTCAAATCACGTTTATCACTATCATCCAACAACCACTCAAATTCACTCGATCCTCTAAACTAATCATCCATCTAAGCCAAATGAACCACAAAACGATATCAATATTTCTCCTCAAATCTAAGTGAAACAACCAGTAACTACTGAAGTCATTAACTCATCGCATACGCCTATATTTGAATTCAGTTCTATCAGTCGATTACTAACTCCTCAGAAATCTACAACCCAGTCAATTTCCCGATCAAATGATGTGTCCATAGCATTCACTTAATAACAGAGTAGTCCTTAACATCAATGAGCTTATATCAATAATAACTTTTAGTACTAGACGCAACCTTATCTTGACAACCATGTCGGATACCAATTTTCCTTCCCAATCTCACGAAAAGTACTCATGTCTAAGATGTTCTATAGTCTCACTTCACCGCACGCTTTCACAAAGTCTTCCTTCATGTCCTTATTGTCAACTTCATTTCTTTATTACACGCGGTCACAATACGTTTGCCCAATTCGATGGTCATTATCGAACTTACACTTTTTCTCATATACCGAAGTCTAACACTCTACCACTGCTGAATCATCGACCCGCCATTGGTATACCAGTGTCACGCACACCATCATTAAGCCTTGACGAAGCTAAAGTTTTTCCCAAACCGATCATATCATCAAGGAAGCCATTGTTGTCAAGCCATCAAGGAACTTTGTCACTTTCGAGCGACCCAATGCTGAAACATGGAGACCCTGTAACCCTCTGAACTATCTTCCCCATTTCTTACGAACTCTCACAATAAACGAGTCTAATCGCAACTCCACACAATCGAATCCTTAGGCCATAACTAGAGATTGAACTTGATCACGTTTCCGAAACAGAATAATACATCTCGTAGCAAACCACAACACGTCATAGATCAACCATTCGCATAAGAATTTAAGGACAAGTGTCCACCCTCCGTGGGTGATTAAGATAAGAAAGTTCAGATACCAATTGGAATCGACTAGATACCAATTTGAATGAAGTCGCACGAGAGAATGAAAGAATTGAAAGTTTCCTAAATGTCTTATAGCCTCTAACAGATAAGTACGGAGCTCGTCGTCTTGATCCACGAGACTTTACTAGACACGCTCTTGTATTGTAGACCAAGTAACCTAGGGCTCTGATACCAACTTGTCACGACCTAATTTCACTAAGTCGTGCGGGCACCTACCTTTCCCACCTCTATTGGCGAACCCTTAACTCAACATTCACAAATAATAGAAAATAGCAGAAGAAGTAAAATAGTGAAAGTCTCACAAATATAATATAAATAAGAAAATACAAAAGTAAATGAAATCTGCCCCAGTATCTGGTCTGGTCATACAATAGCATCTAACTAAAATCTATAAGTCCGGAAGCAGTAATAACATATCAATACTCTCAAATATGTCTCAGAATAGCAAAGTAAGACATAATAAAAGAAGAGTCTTCGGGTAGCGAAGCTTCCCCGTGCTCACTCCAACAGACTCGAATCAGTAGCCTCGAACTCCCAACTACGAGGGGTAAACGTCGATCCCACCTGACACTCTGCATTTATAAAAGAATGCAGCAAGTGCAGATCAGTACAAATAATACGTACTGGTAGGTATCATCGGCCAACTAAGATTAGCTAACATATACTAAGACAACAAAGTAAGATAAACAAGTAAATCAATAAAGTATAAGTCAACGCGAGCCAGTGAACAAGTCACTAGTCATCACACCATGTTATAGTATCTAAACTAAGCTTGTACGGACCTCGGTATAGTCAATCCGAACTAGTACATCACAATGGCTTCACGAAAAATCATTTCCTATGTTATAGCATCTAAGCCCAACGTGCTAAGTCTCGAGTATAACTAACACCGAATACGTGTATCACAGGGTATCACAACCATCACGAAAGCCAAATGACCCAATGCAATGCGAGAATGTATGATGTGAATGCAATGCATATGCGGTGTACACATGTACTCCGATGATGGAACATCACATCTCGGTAGCATGTACCTCACGATTTCGGCAACAACCTCTGCAATCGCTACCTCACGGCTTCGGCAACAACCTCAACAACTGCTACACTTATACTTTGATTTTGGGATAAACATCGAACATCGGTCCTGGTGTCACTCTCATCCAAGCGAGCCCAACTCATGCGGTATTTCAAAAGTGCCATTAATGTATCAACCATATGTCATGAAGGATGAGAATGCGTGTAATGTATGAGTTAAATGTCAATAATCAAATCAATCTCAACATTACACACATAGCACACAAGTGATATCAATGATAAGGCTAAAAAAAGCCACTAATGGAATCACAATTCTCAACCGTACCTCTAGTAAGGCACACAAGTAATATCAATGATAAGGCTACATAATAAGCCACGATGGAATCATAATTCTCAACACTACCTCCCAAGTGGACACAACTAATATTAATGATAAGGCTACATAAGCCACAATGGAATCACAATTATCATACCTCTAGGGCACACAAGTAATATCGATGATAAGGCTACCTGATAAGCCACAATAACAGTCACAATCCTTGTCTCAAAGAAACAACAAGTAAGGTGCTACAATATCATCAACAAGATATATCACTAGTCACTAATATCTACCATCTCCATATGTCAACAAGCGAACAACAATAGAACAAGATAAATCACAACACAACGGGGTAGCTAACCCCAATCACACAACAAGGCCCAACCTAAGACAATATTCAACCCAACTTCATACCCGAAGATTTACATGCATTCTCCGACAGTATCGTCTAAATATATGCTTTGCTAAACTAAGTCTCACCATAGGGTAAACCATAACCTACGTGGAAGGCAGAACAATAAAGTCTCCACAATCACACCTTAGTCTTTCCTTTCCTTTGAGCATCGAGATAAAGAAAGTCTAAGCACATTCGACTTATGAAATTAGAATCAAGAAGAACATCAATCAAATCCTACTCCTATTCGAGACCCAAATTCCCAACCTATGGAATAAGGTTTATAAACTAGCAAGGGGAAATTAGGAATCTATGGGTCTCAACAAGAAATTAAAGCTCTATGTGATCAATTCCCATCAATATCAAGCTAGAAGAACCAACAATTTATTGAAATTCAGATTCTAGGTAAAATCCCCAGATTTGGGTATAAACCCTAACTCCCAATTCAACAATTAGACCTTAATCAAGAAGTAACATGCTACTATAGCTTATATTCATCAAATCCATGCTAAATAAAGCTAACCAAATCACTAATTTCAGATTTATAGCCAAGAAATCATTTAGGAAGGAACCCATCAAAACCCACTATTAATACCCAACTTATTGATGAACTAAGCATGAACCATGAATTTCTATGGTGATTTATTGATCAAGCAATGAAGTATACGGTTGGGGAAACTCATCACAAAGTTTAGCTTCTTCAAGAACTCCAAAAACCCTCTCCAATAGCCCTTAGATGAAATGGGGAAATGTTTAGAGACTTAGGGGTTTTTATCACTTAAACCATACTGATCGAACTGCCCGACCCGCTTCCGTGACAAGATACCGCCGGCGGACACGCCGGCGGTCATGCCTAAAATCCCAGCCAGCCGCTTAGTGCGTGTGTCAGGACCGCTAGGCGAAATGCTGCTGAGGTGCTGGTGCCGCCAAAGTGGGCACCAGACACCAGAAAATTCCAAGAGTTCACATTCTCAACCCGAATTTTTGAGTATATCTCGAGGCCATCTGCTCACATACCTAATATGCATACGTACATATAAATGCACGCTACGAATGCACTCGTGGCTTAAGAATTTTCAACGGAGGTCTCGTTGACTGATTCAACCCCCGATACCTTAAATCTAACTTTCCAACTAAGTCTCAAATGCATCGAGTGCGTTGAATCAACCGAATGTGCACACAAGTTCTAAAAGACCATCCGGACCTCTCGAAATTGACAGATTTTGAAAAGGTCCGTTTATCCAAAATCAACTTCGAGTCAACTCTTTTCGCTTAAAGTCTGATTTTTAAAACTTGCCCAAATCAACTCCGATGAAATTGAGAAGCGTGCCAACAGTCCCCGTGGGTCAAATATGATCTAATAAAGCTCGAAAAAGGATCAAAAGGGTCGAAAATGCAATAACGACCAAACTTGTCGTTACAAGGTACATGGACTTAGCGGTCTCCCATGGATCATGACTATCGAGGCGACGAATATTCGGCCCAAGGGGGTGTGTGTATCATGCATAA
>NW_026719953.1:0-10689 GCF_029784015.1 Lycium ferocissimum
AATTCATCAACTACACTAACAATTCACACGTTAACACTATCATTCTCATAAATACAAGAAACTATATTTAATTCACATTAGCTTCCAAAAATAGCCCACACACGATTTTAACTTCAACTTGAACCATTAAACCTTCATTTTACATCATAGAATCCAAAACAACAACAACCAAAATACTAAGTAAATTTAGTTCATTCTTTGTCACAAAACAGCCCATACTCACCGCTCAACATCAACATACAAAGTTTCATGAATTTCATCCATTTCTACACACTATTCCCTCCGTTCTAATCCGTTAAAACTCTGAATAAACTTGTTAACAACGAAAAGGAACCTTAATCTTACCTCAAGTGTGCTGCCACCACGTCCACCCTCTTCTTCTTGGTTGATTTTTAGCTCAAATTGAAGGCAACGCGACGTATTTCGACACTTTTCTCTTCATGGGCTTCGGAATTCGGCGAATTTTGGTCAAAATTAGTTTTTCTCTCTAGGCTCTCTTCTCTCTTTTTCTCCAGAATTTTTTGGGTGTTTTGGTATGAAAAATGAGGAGAAAAGGCTGATATTTCATTTAAAAAGGTGTGGGTAATGGGCCCGACGTCGTTGGGCTCGGGTTGGGCCCACCGACCTTTCTACCTTAAAATGTCCATATCTCCTTATCCCGATGTCTCCGTGAACCCACGACCTATGGTTGGAAATATATTTCAATTATCTACAACTTTCATTTGGGAGTTTTCCCAAATTCCAAACTCATAATACCGTTTTGGCCCCTCGAAGTCAGATCACCCGAAGACATTTTCTTAAATCGCCCTTTTGGAGGGCTTACACTCATTTTTAGCTTATGGGTCCTTCTTAGGACTTGCTCAACTTCACATGTACTACCCATATATATCCTCATATGTCCTTTATAAAATCCTGACATGTGGGTCCCACCTTAACACACGGCCACTTTGGCCTTTTCATGAAATTTTTAGTTCAACTTCTAGCCCCTAATTTCTCTTAATATTCCATACCAATAAAATTCATAAGCAACTTGTGCATTAAAATAAAATCGCAGGTCAAAAGTCTCAACCTCGTATCCCGAATTAGTCTTGTCCTTAACTTATCATGGTTAGCTCGGATTATCCCAACGAACAAAATACGGGATATAACAATTCCTTGACACCTTCCCTTATGTAATCCAATACAAAAAGGGAAAGGAGAATGTAGTGGATGCCCTATCAAGGAAACATGTTTTGATTAATACTTTATCTTCCAAATTGATGGGTTTTGAAAGCTTGAAGACATTGTATCCCGAGGACCCCATCTTTGCCAAAATCTTTCTAGATTGTGAAGAGTGGGAAAGGGAGAGGTGGATTAGGGATAGGTCTTCTACTTCCTATTCTAGGTTTGATGGTTTCTTGTTAAAAAACAAGTGTTTGTGTGTGCCACCAAGCTTTGAAGGAATTATTTGTGAGGGAGGCACACAATGGGGGATTGATGGGACATTTTGGGATTGATAATACTTTGGGTATTCTTGAGGAGCAATTTTATTGGCCTCATATGCGGAGGGATGTAGCTAAGATTTATGGCCAATGCATTGAGTGTCGTGGAGCCAAGTCTAGACTCCTTCCCCATGGTTTGTATATCGCTCTTCCCACCCCTCAAAAACCTTGGGTTGATGTTTCGATGGATTTTGTGTTGGGTTTGCCTAGAACAAAAAGGGGTAAAGAGAGCATCTTTGTTGTGGTTGATTGATTTTCTAAAATGGCTCATTTTATTGCTTGTCATAAAGTTGATGATGCTCCTCATGCTGCATCTTTGTTTGTTGAACATGTGGTAAAGTTGCATGGCATTCCTAAAACCATTATGAGCGATAGGGATCCCAAATTCCTTAGCCACTTTTGGAAAGAATTGTGGGGACGACTTGGTACTAAAGTGTTGTTTTCTACCTCTTGTCACCCACAAATCGATGGCCAAACCGAAGTTGTCAATAGGACCTTGTGTTCTATGCTTAGGGCCATCGTTAAAGGGAAACTAGCATCTTGGGAAGAACAATTGCCTTTGGTTGAATTTGCTTACAATAGAGTCATTCATAGCACTATTGGCATGTCACCTTTTGAAGTGGTTTATGGTTTTAACCCTCAACCCCTTTAGATCTAACCCTTTGTCTCAAGATATTGTGTTGATTTTAGATGGCAACAAGTTAGCCGAGGCCATGAAAAAGTTGCATGAGAAGGTGAGGCTTCACCTTGAGAAAAAGAACCAAGAAATGGCCAAGAGAGCAAACAAGGGTAGCAAACAAGTTGTGCTTGAACCGGGTGATTGGGCTTGGGTACATTTCCGAAAAGAGAGGTTTCCCAACAAAAGAAAGGCCAAGTTGATGCCTAGAGAAGATGGTCCATTTGAAGTACTTGAACGACTCAATGATAATGCATACAAAATTGATATTCCACCCGAATACCAAGTTCATAACACCTTCAATGTGTGTGACTCTCTCCTATGGTGGTGCAAGATGATGATCCCTTAAATTTGACGACAAATTCTCTTCAAGAAAGACCTTGTACAAGGAGTCAAGCGAGGAACTTCAAGATATGCAAGCATTGTTTGTTCATGAGTGTTACATCCGGCATTTTTGCGTATTTGAAAATTTGGAAATAACCTTGACTTATGAGGAATAAGGTCATGTTTGGATATTTTTTTATATGTGAATGTTGATATTTTTTTATGGAAGTATGGATACGGAAATATCGAGGAAGGTTAAGGACAAAAAATTGGAATTTTGGAAATTTGTTTCGGGAATTTGCAAAATAAGATTCCTAGCTAATTGGGCCAAAAAAAAAATAAGAAAATTGAGGCCCAAAATTGGAAGGGTGGCCGGCCAACCCATGGCCCAACCCACCAATTAATTAAATTTTTACCATGTGCCAATTATAAGCATGGTTATCCTTAGAAACTTCAAGAAAAAAATAAGAGAAATCAAGAACAAAGAGAGGAGAGGCAATCGGCCTAGAGAGAAAAAAAAAAGGAAGAGAGAAAAAAAATTCTTGGAGCTTCAATCTTGATCCAAAAATCTTGTCCTTTTTGAATTCTTAACAAGTTTGAGGTGCTCTTCGACGTAGTATAATTGGTTTGGAGAAAGAACTCCGTTTGCGGAAAGTTGAAAATTCAAGAAAAAGGTAAGATTCTTATGCTTCATGTTATGGAATGACTTTATATGTTATGATGATTAGAATTAGACAAGAATTATGAAAGTGTGACGTATGTGTGCATGGCGTGTGTGTGTGTGTGTGTGGTGTGGCCGTGAGCCATGTTGTATGAAGGAGAAATGAATTAATTTCATTTAGTATGTTAATTGTGTTGTTATGTTTTTGTGAAGTGAATGGAAGGTTAATGGTCCAAGTTTTATGAAAAATATGACGTAAGTTGTTGTAGGAAAATATGCAACGTTGTAGTGGTTTATGTAAATATAAGAATGAAGTCATTGAGATGCAAATCATGATTGTTGTTAATGAAGTTGGAAGCCAAAAATGTGCTATGGAAATTCATGTTGAAAATTGGAAGTTTCGGATGAATTATGGTTTGATGGAAATTTTGTATATTTTGTAGAATAATGTGAAATGTCCTTGAGTTGTATTTGAATGGCCTCGAACTAGAGAATGAATATGAAAACGTTGACATTGGATGAAAAGTGTGAAGTTAGAACGGAAGTTGATGTATTATGTTGAAAGAAAGACTATTTATGTTAATATGTGTTTTGTAGCGATTATTGATGTTGTTGATGTTGTTGTTGGGTTGGTTGTTGTTATTCTGAGCCGAGTTGAATCTCGGGGATGCTATATTTATAGGGGAAATGCTTTGCCGAAATTTCGGTAGTCAAGTATGAACTCATTATTGAAATGCTAACTCTCATGAATAGTAAGCTCGGTAAAGGTGACCATTTGCGGATTCGGACGAAACGGAAGTGGAGCTCAGACGAGCGTAAGACGCGAATAAGGTATGTAAAGCCTTCTATTCCCTTTTCATGGCATGATCTAGGTGTGCTGGCTTCGGTTTCGACCCTTTGGGTCAATCCTATCTCCCGGGATTCACACCTAAAGTTGGAGCGTTTTCATTCAATGGAATTGAACCAAATAGGTCACAATTGACTAGTTTGGCCGTAAATGTCTAAAACTTGTCCGAATCCAATCCGACTACTCCCAAACCAATTATTAATGATATTATGAGGTTCGCTAGGCATGTCCCATGTACGCCACCTCCATTGGCCGGGCGGGCCCACTATTCCCGGATTCCCGCCTATCGTTTTACTTGATTTATTTTGTACCACAATTGAAGGGAAATTTTTTGGGCTATTGTCCTAACTATTGAACGATTTTTTTAAATTAATTTTCAAACCACTCCGAAGGGAGTGTGATATTTTATTATTTAAATCTTCCAAAACCACTCCGAGGGGAGTGTGATATTTTATTATTTAAATTTTCAAAAACCACTCCGAAGGGAGTGCGGTATTTTATTAAAACTGATTTTTAAAACCACTCCGAAGGGGGTGTGAAATTTTATTATTACTATTATGCCCGAAGGGGCTATCTTTATTATTATGCCGGAAGCGGCAATGCCCGAAGGGGCTATCTTTATTATTATGCCGGAAGCGGCAACGCCCGAAGGGGCTATCTTTATTATTATGCCGGAAGCGGCAATGCCCGAAGGGGCTATCTTTATTATTATGCCGGAAGCGGCAATGCCCGAAGGGGCCATTATTGATATTGAGCCATTATTGATAGCGGGAAGCGGCTGCCCGAAGGGGCTATTATTGTTATTGTTATTATTATTTTGCCGGAAGCGCGCGTGTGATGTCGTATTACTTCTTTAGGAGAAATGTTCTAGATTACATTACTTATTCGGATTTGTTAGTTGGATTGCGATTATTTACTTAAGGCTTGTTTGCGACTACGTACATCTACTTATGTCTTCTCTTAAGCGAAGGTTGCGGGTATTGGGTTGTATGTGATTTCTTCCCTCTTAAATTGCGCGGTGGTTATTATCTATTTATTTTCGCTTTACATATTCGGTACATATTCCGTACGACCCCCTTTCTTCGGGGTCGCGTTTCATGCCCGCAGTCGGAGGCGCGATTTGGCGATCCGGCTAGTAGGGGAACCAAGATCGGGAGTCGGACGACTCCATTTGCTCGGAGATCGTTCTGTTTTGGTAGAATTTCGTGTATATATTTGCAGGTCATACTCTTTAGAATGCGAACGGCGTGGGAGTGTGGTTCTTGTTTGGCCTTGTCGGCCACTATTTTGTTGTACAGAAATGGCAGAGGCCTTTTGGCTCGCCTTGTTTTATGTCGTATGTATGTATATATCATGTTTTGAGGTGCCTTGAGCCACGTGTCGATTTTGGTATTTCATTTACAATTTTCAATTCTCGTTTTAAAAAAAAAAAAAAAATTTGAGTCGACGTTTAAGGGTTCGCTCGACTCTGATGAGAGTCGGGTGCCCGTCACGCCCTGACGAAGGTTGGGGTGTGACAAAGTGGTATCGAGCAGTCGGTCCTCGGCATGTTCGCAGACCGTGTCTAGTAGAGTCTTGTTTATCGGTGTGTTGTGCACCACATCTATAAACAGGAAGCTACGAGACATTAATAGGGTGTCATTCTTTCTTTCATGGTATAGATCGTGCGTATAGAGCGGTGTTGTACATAAAGTCCCTAATCTAATGATCTGTATGATTTCAGCGATGCCACCTAAGAAGGGTAAAGTGACGGCGGCTCAAAGAGGCAAGGCCGGCTGTGGATGAGGCAGGTAGCCAAGCCCCCAGGCCTACCAGAGCTCAGGCTTACACTGGGATACGCATTCGGTCCCAGGGTTCTCCTACTTCCTCATCCTCGGAGGGGCTCAGAGAGGCAGCTGACCCAGCCCCAGCTCCAGCACCTGCACCAGTGCCTCCAGCTCACCGACCGGATATCCAGAACCAGGAAATAAGAGAGATGAAGGATGCTATACGTTTGCTAACCCGGATACTTACTACTCAGGTTGGGCAACAGAGTAGGGGCCACGAATACCGGATAGAGCGCTAGTGCCGGGGCCGAGATTTTCTTACCCTAAATCCCCCAGAATTTAAGGGCACGGACCCAAATGCTGATCCCCAGGAGTTTATAGATGGCATGCAGCGTACTTTAGACATAATGAGGGCGTCAGCTACGGAGTCTGTGGAGCTAGCCTCTTATAGGCTACAGGGCATAGCAATTAATTGGTTTCAGTCCTGGAAGTTATCCAGAGGGAGGGATGCCCCTCCGCCGACGTGGCAGGAATTTTCAGATGCCTTCTTGCGCCATCATATGCCACCTGAGTTGAGGCGGGCAAGAGTTGACCGGTTTCTTCACTTGCAGCAGGGTAGCATGTCTGTTAGAGAGTATAGTGTAGAGTTTAATTCTTTAGCGAGATATGCCCTTCTTCTGCAGTGCGAGGATATGGAGGATAGGATCCATCACTACGTGAGGGGATTAGAGCGGAGTTACGGGAGGCTTGTATGGCGGTTGCCATGCGACCGGTATGGATATAGCTCGTGTTCAAGCTTATGCCCGGGGGTCGGAAGATCGGAAGCGTCGGCGGGAGGCGCCTCGGGCGGGGTGGCGGTCGGCCCAAGAGGGCCAGGTCGGAGGGCCAGAATAAAGGTTCTACCAGAGAGAGCAGACCCCAGTCTAGCGCGTCTTCGCAGTTTCGAGGGTCACAGCGGGATAGGGAGGCTTTTCCTAGACAAAGACAAAATCTCCCCTATGTGCCGGGTTCTCAACAGCAGGCAGGGTCAGGACAGGAGATGATGCCCCCTCCCCGATGCGCGACTTGTGGGAGACGCCACACGGGACGATGTCGATATGGCGTGTGTTATACTTGTGGTGATCCGACGCACTATGCTAGAGATTGCCCACGAGGAGTGGGCCATACTCGTCTCCCTGGAAACTCGGCAGCAGCGTCGTCACCTTCGGTAAGAGCCCCCGAGGCAGGACCTCAGACTTCTTCTGGCCGGGGTAGGGGCGGAGGTAGAGCACCTAATACCAGTACGGGGCCACATCGTATCTATGCACTGGGTGGAAGACCAGGTCCCGAGGCACCGCAGGATGTACCACCAGGTAATTTAAATTCTGCAGTTGATTGTTTTAATCAGTGAATGATTTATACGTACTGTCTCCTAAAGAACCTTCCCCAAAATACTTGTAAGACCTATGAGGCTAATTTAACATTCGAGGACGAATGTTCTAAAGGGGGGAAGGATGTTACATCCGGCATTTTTGCGTATTTGAAAATTTGGAAATAACCTTGACTTATGAGGAATAAGGTCATGTTTGGATATTTTTTTATATGTGAATGTTGCTTATGGAAGTATGGATACGGGGATATCGAGGAAGGTTAAGGACAAAAATTGGAATTTTGGAAATTTGTTTCGGGAATTTGCAAAATAAGATTCCTAGCTAATTGGGCAAAAAAAAAAAAATAAGAAAATTGAGGCCCAAAATTGGAAGGGTGGCCGGCCAACCCATGGCCCAACCCACCAATTAATTAAATTTTTACCATGTGCCAATTATAAGCATGGTTATCCTTAGAAACTTCAAGAAAAAATAAGAGAAATCAAGAACAAAGAGAGGAGAGGCAATCGGCCTAGAGAGAAAAAAAAAGAAGAGAGAAAAAAAAATTCTTGGAGCTTCAATCTTGATCCAAAAATCTTGTCCTTTTTGAATTCTTAACAAGTTTGAGGTGCTCTTCGACGTAGTATAATTGGTTTGGAGAAAGAACTCCGTTTGCGGAAAGTTGAAAATTCAAGAAAAAGGTAAGATTCTTATGCTTCATGTTATGGAATGACTTTATATGTTATGATGATTAGAATTAGACAAGAATTATGAAAGTGTGACGTATGTGTGCATGGCGTGTGTGTGTGTGTGTGTGGTGTGGCCGTGAGCCATGTTGTATGAAGGAGAAATGAATTAATTTCATTTAGTATGTTAATTGTGTTGTTATGGCTTTGTGAAGTGAATGGAAGGTTAATGGTTCTTGTTTTATGAAAAATATGACGTTGTTGTAGGAAAATATGCAACGTTGTAGTGGTTTATGTAAATATAGGAATGAAGTCATTGAGATGCAAATCATGATTGTTGTTAATGAAGTTGGAAGCCAAAAAATGTGCTATGGAAATTCATGTTGAAAATTGGAAGTTTCGGATGAATTATGGTTTGATGGAAATTTTGTATATTTTGTAGAATAATGTGAAATGTCCTTGAGTTGTATTTGAATGGCCTCGAACTAGAGAATGAATATGAAAACGTTGACATTGGATGAAAAGTGTGAAGTTAGAACGGAAGTTGATGTATTATGTTGAAAGAAAGACTATTTATGTTAATATGTGTTTTGTAGCGATTATTGATGTTGTTGATGTTGTTGTTGGGTTGGTTGTTGTTATTCTGAGCCGAGTTGAATCTCGGGGATGCTATATTTATAGGGGAAATGCTGCCGAAATTTCGGTAGTCAAGTATGAACTCATTATTGAAATGCTAACTCTCATGAATAGTAAGCGGTAAAGGTGACCATTTGCGGATTACGGACGAAACGGAACTGGAGTTAAGCGTAAGCGTCGACGAATAAGGTATGTAAAGCCTTCTATTTCCTTTTCATGGCATGATCTAGGTGTCTTTGGCTTCGGTTTCGACCCTTTGGGTCAATCCTATCTCCGGGATTCACACCTAAAGTTGGAGCGTTTTCATTCAATGGAATTGAACCAAATAGGTCACAATTGACTAGTTTGGCCGTAAATGTCTAAAACTTGTCCGAATCCAATCCGACTACTCCCAAACCAATTATTAATGATATTATGAGGTTCGCTAGGCATGTCCCATGTACGCCACCTCCATTGGCCGGGGCGGGCCCACTATTCCCGGATTCCCGCCTATCGTTTTACTTGATTTATTTTGTACCACAATTGAGGGGAAATTTTTGGGCTATTGTCCTAACTATTGAACGATATTTTTTTTAAATTAATTTTCAAACCACTCCGAAGGGAGTGTGATATTTTATTATTTAAATCTTCCAAAACCACTCCGAGGGGAGTGTGATATTTTATTATTTAAATTTTCAAAAACCACTCCGAAGGGAGTGCGGTATTTTATTAAAACTGATTTTTAAAACCACTCCGAAGGGGGTGTGAAATTTTATTATTACTATTATTATTAGGGCCATCTTTATTATTATGCCGGAAGCGGCAATGCCGAAAGGGGCTATCTTTATTATTATGCGGAAGCGCAATGCCGGGCGGGGCTATCTTTATTATTATGCCGAAGAAGGGGCTATCTTCATTATTATGCCGGAAGCGGCAATGCCCGAAGGGGCCATTATTGATATCGAGCCGGAAGCGGCTGCCCGAAGGGGCTATTATTGTTATTGTTATTGTTATTATTATTTTGCCGGAAGCGGCGCGTGTGATGTCTTTGTATTACTTCTTTAGGAGAAATGTTCTAGATTACATTACTTATTCTGGATTTGTTAGTTGGATTGCGATTATTTACTTAAGGCTTGTTTGCGACTACGTACATCTACTTATGTCTTCTCTTAAGCGAAGGTTGCGGGTATTGGGTTGTATGTGATTTCTTCCCTCTTAAATTGCGCGGTGGTTATTATCTATTTATTTTCGCTTTACATATTCGAGTACATATTCCGACCCCCTTTCTTCGGGGTGCGTTTCATGCCCGCAGTCCGGAGGCGCGATTTGGCGATCCGGCTAGTTAGGGGAACCAAAGATCGGGAGTCGACAACTCCATTTGCTCGTGAGTTTCTGTTTTGGTAGAATTACGTGTATATATTTGCGGGTCATACTTTTTAGAAGTCTATGCGAACAGCGTGGGAGTTGTGGTTCCGTTTGGCCTTGTCGGCCACTATTTTGTTGTACGAAAGGGCGAGAGGCCTTTTGGCTCGCCTTGTTTTATGTCGTATGTATGTATATATCATGTTTTGAGGTGCCTTGAGCCACGTGTCGATTTTGGTATTTCATTTACAATTTTCAATGAACAAGTCCCTTACTTCTTTTAAGGGTAAAAGTGTGTAATAATGTAGTTGTCTTCTTTTGAGCTTTAGTATAAATAATAGTTTCTTTCATTTGAAAGACTTAGACTATTTTGATTAATGACATTTTGCGATTGTAAACACTTTTGAGTGTGAGAGCTTGTGCAAGCCTAGGATTGAATTCTTGTTGAGAGGATTGGTTATTAGGGATTCCAAATCACTCTTGGCCATCCTAAGAATTTAGTTTTTCTTTTTATTCTAATTTAGAGGTCTTAGTTCTCTATAACTTGGGTTGCTAAATTGATTCTTAAGTTGTGTCAAATTATCTATCTCTTAATTTTGTTGCAATTTTTGTTGTTTTCGTTCTTAATCTTGCATCAAGTAATCATAAGGAATGAATCATAAATCATAATGAAAGATATACCGTACCCGGCCCTTTAGCAAGGGACTCGGTGAAATGTTAATATATACCGTACTCGGCCCTTTAGTAAGGGACTCAGTGAAATGTATATATATATATATATATATATATATATATATATATATATATATATATATATATATATATATATCGTACCCGGCCCTCTAGTGAGGGACTCAATGAAATAATCATATATATGCCGTATCCGGCCCTCAGTGAGGGGCTGGAAATGAGCAATAAAAGGTGT
>NW_026719954.1:0-10034 GCF_029784015.1 Lycium ferocissimum
ATGGGAAAAGGGGAGCGTTATATACGCGTAACCACGATCGGTTGGTATAAATGACATGATACGCGTCCGGACGCGGGATGCTCGGACGCGGGATATATTATATGGTTCGGGCTGCCGTTCCTCACAATATAATATAATATAGTATATATATATATATATATATGGATCGGGTTGCGCGTTCTGCGGCTACAAGCATGCTTGGTCCCCGTAAAAAGGCACTCGGATGTACGAGTTATTCTTTTATCTCATGATATGCTCTGTATATTTTCGTCTTGTTACTATTCATGCTTTGCTTTGTATCCTTTAATATGTTATTACTCGTACCTTACATACTCGAGGTACATTGCTCGTGCGCGTCCATGCTTGTGGACGTTGCGTCCATGCCACGGGTAAACGGGTAGACGCGTACGATCACTAGGAGCTCACCGGCGGCATTGAGAGTGCTCCGGTTGTTCGGGCTTCGGTTTATCGGTACTACTTTTGCGTACATATTTGGGCACGGTGGAATCCGGCCCTGCCATGGATATATGTATCTTACTTAGGCTCGTAGACGGACGGCCAGTACGACGGATGTTTCGTGATCTTGTTCGTCCTTGTGGTTGTATAATATTTTGGTAAAGCTTACTGACACTCATTTACGCATATGCTATTGATGATTGTGATGAGTTAAATATGAGTATATTATCCATATGGCCCACTCAGTAGTAAGAATAGGATACGAGATAAGAGGTGCCCGGTATGGTAATATCGGGTACCCGTCACGGCCTCTAGTGGGGTCGTGACAATAATCAATGCACATTCGTAGGGAGCCGTCTTTCTTTCTCACAAACAAGACAGGTGCTCCCCATGGACATGAACTAGGCCTAATGAATCCCTTCTCGAGCAAATCTTTCAGTTGTGGCTTTTTTAAGTTTTTAATTCTCTACGGTGAACGTGCAGCAGGAGGGATAGATATGGGCTCGGTGTCTGGCAGCACATCAATAGCAAAATCAATCTCCCGCTCCAGTGGAAGGCCTGGAAGTTCATCTGAGAATACATCCGAAAATTCATTTACTACCGGGAAGGATTGAAAAGACGGCGGCTTTGCTTCAGTGTCATGAACTCTAACTAAATGATAAATACAATATTTAGCGATCATCTTCCTTGCCTTAAGGTAGGAAATAAACCTACCTCTTGGAGACGCTGTATTACCTTTCCATTCAAGCACGGGTTCTCCCAGGAATTGGAATCGAACTATTTTCATTCTGCAATCAACATTAGCATAACAGAGACAACCAATCCATGCACTTAATCGCGTCAAAATCTACCATTTTGAGTTCAATCAAATTGGTAGTGCATCTGTAGCATACCACAATCACATAATTTTTATACATTTGTCTAGCTATTACTGAGTCACCAACCGCAGTAGATACCTCGAAAGTTTTAATTGGCTTGGGTTTCACTCCAATACGGCCAGCAATATAAGGAGTAATATAAGACAACGTAGAACCCAGATCGATCAATGCATAAACATCGTGAGAGAATATGGATAGTATACCTGTAACCACATCAGGGGAGGACTCAAGATCCTAGCGTCCGGCTAAAGCATAAATACGGGGTTGGGTGCCACTGGCCCCCCGGGATGCTCCCCTACCTTTTATGCGCGGCTGCTGCAGGTACGGGGAGTGCACACCCTGGAGGCGCACGGACGAGGAAGAACCGGTTGCGATCTGTGGGCTAAGCCCCAACTCTACCACCATTCGATGGACAATCACGCATCCTTATGCCCGTCCACCACGGTACGGCAAGCATCTAAACCTCGGCGACAACGGCAGGAATGTAATCATCATCCACGCGGCTACATTGCGGCCGCGGTGGTCTCCGGGCTGAGGATCACCTCCCCCGGGGACTTGAGACTCTCGGACTCACCGACCGAAATAGAATAAATGGGGTGATCAAATCTCCTGCCCACAAATCGAGGAGGTGCACTCGTCGCGGCACGATGGCCGAATATACGGAATAATGTTCTTTACATTGACCCCTCTATAGAGCTATTAGCACGGCGAGATACGGTCCTCTTGCTGTCCTCTATCAATATCACACTCACCTCGGCACGACTCTTTGTTGCTCCTCTAAATTCTGGGCATGAGCCTGAATACGGGAAATGTCCATCCCCTCCTGTAGTGAAGCCGTTAAATAATCATTGAATAAATATGGACCTAAACCACTCACAAATCTATGTACTCTATCTTCCATGTCATCCACCATAGTCGGAGAATATCTAGCCAATGAATTAAAGTGAAGGCTATACTCCCGGGCACTCATATTCCCTTGCTTAAGATTTAAGAATTTGTCAGCTCTGGCCTGACGGACCTCAGGTGGCAAATAATGACGGATAAAAGCACTCACGAACTCTTGCCAAACCGGGGGAGGCACATTTTCCCCTCTCGAGGAAATCTAATTGTTATACCATAGAACCGCCACATCTCGCAACCTATAAGATGTCAACTCTACTGACTCGGTATCCGAAGCATGGATAATCCTCAATGTCCTCAATATCTCATCTATAAAGCCTTGCGGGTCTTCATCCGGCTTTGACCCGAAAAATTCTAGAGGATTTAAACTCATAAATTCACGAGCTCTTGCAGTAACCGCCCTATCACTGGGACCCACACTTTGTTGTTGGGCGCGACAACAATGAGTCAATAACGAGATGGCCTCGGTCATCGCGACTCGAAGCACCCGATAGAGGAACTGGAGGCATCGGAGCTGGAGTAGAGACCCCTCCTTGTTCTTCTAGAATAGGCCGAGTGTGAGAGGTATGGGACGGAGCCTCATTATGGGATTCACCTTCTTCTACATTCATTGGTGGCTCCCTTTCCATCCGCCTTTTTGTCGTAGCCTTGCCTTTCTGGGCGGCTGTGGCTTTCCTCTTTACCGGCATCGCTAAAATCATAACACACAATTAGAGAAAAAGAAATCTTATAACGTGGCTCTATCGCACGATTTAATAAGAAGAAAGACGGTCATTTGTTCCTAAATGCCTCGCAGCCTCTTGTTTATAAGTGTGGCGCGCTTCACACCCATATATGAAACTCTACTGGACACGGCTCATAGACACACCCTAGGACCACTTTTGGTACGACCCGACTAGGGGCCATGATGGGTACCCGGAGCTACCCTACCGAGCACCACCTATCATACTTGTCATCTAACTCACGGCTTTGAATACACATAATTCCCAACACGAAACTTAACATAAGATGGTTATCAACATTTACAAAACATAAATATATATACACATCAGCCCACGAGGCTACCAAAAATGATATACAAAATATACTCAGGTGTATTCACGAGACATTTACTACCCCCGCTTACGTATCTATGAGCCTCTACTGAAGTACTGAGACATAAGGACGGGACAGGACCCCGTCGTATCCAAATATGTACACAAAAAAATGTATCAACAAATGGCACCTCCGGAGTAGTGGAGAGCTCCTGTGAATCTGCTGAGTAGCTCCTAAGAATCGGGGCCGCCTCCCTGCCTACCTATGGGCATGAACGCAGTGTCCTTAGAAAGAAAAGAACGTCAGTACGAATAATGTACTGAGTATATAAGGCATACACAATAACATAATAAAGATATGCAAGAATATGAGGTAAAGGGATAACCTGTAACTGATTGCCTCTTAAGGCGAAGTCATGCATGCTAACTCATATAATAACAACATCATATCATGTAAGCATATGTATGTAACTGCCCGACCCTATAGGTACGGTGTGATCATCATTAGCTCGCGTCCGGGCCTCCCGTGTCTGGGGTAAACATCTCAAGCCACCCACTAGTGGTGTCTGCCCATGCCATCTAGACATGGTGTATATGCCGCCCGCCTTAGCGGTGTCTACCCGACCATATAGGCACGGTGTAATCTCCTTATTATATACTTATCATAAAGCACGCATAAGAACTAAAGTAAAGCTATGACTCTATCGGGATGATGTAAGGTCGAGAACCCCCCCGATGCCATTATAGAGTAATCATGATCATCATGTCTCACCTTGAAGGAACTAGCGTCATAAGGTGAGTCTAACAACAATGAATAACATCAAGGAATCATATAAGAATCATTAGCTTCATAAGAATATCATATCATGAGCTTTAGGGTCTCTAGATTTAGATCCATCGTCATCATTATCGCATTCATAACACGTCTCTTATCATTATCTTATGAGTAGCTCTTAATAATCATAGACTTATAATTCCGGAATATGAGAAAGTCATGGAAAAATAAAGGAAGTCATATTATAGGAATCATGCCTTAGAAGAAAAAAAAACAAGGGACTAGCCTCACATACCTTTACGTCGCTCTAACTTTACCGACTAAGTGCTCCCCTCCGATACTCACAATCCTATATTCAAGAGAATTCGTACTAAAATTAGATAACCGGAAACATACTTGAAGCTAAACTAAGACGACTAGGGGCTAACGAAAATTGGCAGCACTTCCTTTGTTTCTACAACGTTCTTCCATATAATATAACAACTCCCAAACATCAATAACAACTTCCATAATATCATAATCAATAAATTTTGTTAAGCTAGACATTATTCAATTCTCAAGATTCCCTCTCAAGGTCATCCATAAACATAGTTATCACCCAACGTCGCATTCATTCATATATAATGCTTCTTCAACATCCTTAACATCATTCATAACAAGATTATACCCATAACATGTCAAGAACTGTGATTTAAATCAAGTTACCATTCAAGAATTCCACAATTTTCATATTTGCACTCCATTTTCCACTTTCTTCCATAATCCAAGTCTTTCAACCATTCAATACCCTTAATAGCATGAAATGAACATAAAACTCACCTTTGATCGTGTAGGAATGAGTTTTGGATGGAAATGCTTCACTTGGAGAAAACCCTAACTTCAATTCCAAAGAAATTTCTAGCTTCCATCAACCCTACTTAGCATTCTTGCACTTAATTCTACTAGTTTTTGGTATTTGATCTTTAATTTCCCTTGAATTTGTGTTAATGGGAGGTATAGAGAGTTCTAGAGGTTTCAAGAAGTGTATAGGAAATGAGAAATGAAAATAATAACCTTGGGACTTATATTTATTAAAGAGACAATTTCGTCAATTTATACGGACTTATACGGTCCGTATAAGTGACCGTAAAAATCTTCCAATGATCACCCCTCCTTGTGACTATTATACGGACCATTATACGGACCGTATAAAGTTATACGGACCGTATAATGGGTCGTATAACTCATCCTTTTTCCGAACTTGTTCTCGTCGTTTCGTTTGATCTCCAATCCTTATGGAACCTTTTTAGCACTTGTTTCACACTTCATTAACAATCTAAGGAGTGCTATAACTCATTCTCAAGACATTATTAAATCAACATTAGCATGGTACTTTGCAAAACCCTTCCAAAACACGACTTCTACCTTGCCTTCCCGAACAAACTTCCTTCTCTTGCCTCCAATGTCTTTGGAATCTTAATTAGAATCGCTAAGTACCCCTTCTTACTTTTAGGGACATCATATACATCTTACCTTGCATTAGTCTATTTACATCACAACGACATGAAATTTTTCGACATGTAACACATATTTCCCGAATTTCCCTAAGTCTTCAATCCGATTTTCGAGTTATTCCCGAGGCCATCTGCTCATAATCCGACCACCTAAACCCATACAAAAATATGCTACGAACGCACTCGTGGTCTCAAAATTTCCAACGGAGGTCTCGTTGACTGAGTCAACCACCGGTGCCTACTTTCTATTTCCCATCCAAAGTTCTTAAATGCACCAAAATGCATTGGGAACCGAACTAATCATACATACAAGTTCTAAATAATAATCCAGACCTTTTGAAGTTGAAAAAACTCCAGAAAAGGTTCATTTCCCTAAAAGTCAACCTCGGGTCAAAAGTGAGTGAATCAATGCTTGGAAGTGGCGAAATGCCAAAAGAGCCATAACAACCAAACGGGTCGTTACAAGTGTTCTTGAATTTTAAGGTAAGATTTCATCTTACTTTCATGTTTATGAGTTTGTTTGGTGATTATGTTAAGATTTGAGGAGAATAAATTGGAGCAGAAGTTCAAATATGCATTTGATGATAGTTTGAGTTTTGAATTAACTTGAGTTATAATTATTAGTATGTTTTGAGCATAATCTTGTATGAGGGATAATAAATATGTTAGGGAATTATCGTATACATGTGTATAAGGGGTTGTATGAAGTTGTTGTTATGGATTGATTATGAAAAGAAGTTTTGTTATGGAATTGAGTATAGTTTGAATGTAATCTTTTGATTATGGAGTTATTGATGTTTTGTTGTGCTTTGGGAGTTGTTTTGAAGATTGGAGGAGGTAGAAGATATAAGGGAAATGTTGACCGATTTTCTTTAGCTTACCAATTAATCTAATTTGACCTTGTAAGCATTTCAATGACTTACCCTTAGGGCGAATCATCTTAAAGCTCAGAAGGATAAGCATTGAGTAGTTAAGGAGACCCAAAAGGTATATTAAGGCTTTTCCTTCTTTTCTTGGCATGATGCCATATTAGGTAATAGCGTAATGAACCTTATGACTGGAGATTTATCAAAGTAGAGCTTGTCGTATTGATGCATAGATTCCGAGTGTTATGTTATTTTTTTCGAGGGGCCATATCCCCTCCCTATATCCTTGAGTTCATAAAGAGGCAGAAGAGACATGTTACAGTATCAGTATTTTTCAACACACGCATGATATACTACATGATATACATATACATTTTTTTAGCCTGGCCACTTGGTCGGGAATGAATAGATATGGCCGGCTCGGGTCGGTGGGAAGATTGGCACGCACGGCCTACGGTGTAGATAGATATGCTGACCTCACGGGTCGGTGAGACGGAATATGCTTGGCCTACGAGTCGGTGAAGGGAGTGCCGTCCGGCGGGTCGGTGTAAACGGTGTCTGGCCGACGGGTCAGTGAGATTTTACAGTTGCCTGGCCACTGGGTCAATGAGATATACAATAGTATTATATTGCATTTCATATGAGACAAGTCAGGTGAGATATTCAAGGTATTCTTTGGCCCCCAGATTGCATGGTTTTCAGTTCAATTTCAGTTATCGCTTACCTTACATACTCAGTACATTGTTTTGTACTGATGTCCCTTTTGTTGGGGGCACTGCGTTCATGCCCGTAGGTTCAGGTAGCCATACAGGTGATCCAGCTCAGTAGTTTTTCCATTTTCCAATCGGCCAATGTTGTATTTCCTTGGTTCCGGAAGCTACTTGTCCCGCACGGTAAGTTATCATGACATGTATATATATATATATAGGTATGACGGGGTCTTGACCTGTCTTATCTACAATTAGTGTTCCATTGAGGTCTGTAGACAGTTGTATGTAGTTGGGATGTTATGTAGCCTTATCAGCTCTCATTTTTGTGGTACAGCATATGTAGAGGCCTAATCGGTTTGCACTATTATCATCAGCACGTATGTGTGAGTGTATGTGTGTGTATATATATATATCCGCTTTTTGTGAGTTCTTGATGCAGAGTCCATTGTGTTTATCTTACAGAAGATAGTATAGCTCAGTGATAAGTCATTTATGGGCCACCATGTTGCTTAGTGAGATGCAAGTACGGATTTAGGGATGCTTGGCCAGTAGAGGTCGGGCACTCATCACGACTCATTGGATTGGGTCGTGACAGAAGTGGTATCAGAGCAGTTCTATCCTAGGGTTGTCTATAGACCGTGTCTAGTAGAGTCTTGTTTATGGGTGTGGAGCGGGCCACATTTATAAACAGAAGGCTGTGGGGCATTTAGGAATCATTGACCTTTCTTTCTATCTTAGATCGTGCAATAAGTGAAGTCTAGAAAGATGGTTGCGATCCTCTTTCACAGCAGAATAGAGTGCGGTTGATATAGATGAAAAGGTCGGCTTGATAGTGGGGGTGCAAGGAAGGCCCCCAGGGTGGACTCTGGAACACGAGAACCAGGACAGATTAGGAGGAGTCTTAGTTAATCCATTGAGACGGATCCTTCTGAGGATATGATTAAGGCGACTCCCCCAGAGCCTGTGACTTCTACGGAGGAGGATCCGTCAGAGGATAGTTATAAGACGGACCCGTCTGAGGGATCGTATGAGACACTAGTGGAGCAGGAGATTCCTGAGGCTGCACCATATTTGGTCCCTTTAGTTTGTCCTATGATTGAGCATCACGTTAGATCAGCCATGAGTGTAAGTGTTACGGCGTATTCTAGCCCTTTATCTTGGCCTTCAGCCAACCAGGGTACACCAGAGTATTCATATCCTTCAGACTCTGATAGGGGATATGAGGATGGTCTGGCGAGTAGATGGTAGGAGGATGATGAAAGGGATATTTCACTTTCTGATCCCACGACTGCCTTCCGGATAAATTTGTTTGGTCACGGGTATGCGTGCAAATCTTCGGAAACTCTTTATGTTATGTGTGATTATTATGGGATATCACCTATTGGTTGACAACTGGAATTTTAAAGAAATCGATAACTGGATTATTCATGGGTAATTGCGAGTAAGACATTTCTGTTACCATTAGGAACCCCAGGACAAGGAATAAAAAACAGTCGTGTGTGTTGATTTGTGGTTATGAAAAAATATATTTTAAGATATTGGAAGCTCCAAGGGTTACGATAATATTCATCCCACCAAGAAAGTAAGGGACGTTTCCAACCTGGGGAAATGCACTACATGATTTTATTTGGGCTTTCCGTTAGAACATCAAATTCGTTCTTTAAAAAGATATATGATAAAGGACCAAGCAGTAATAAAAAGGATGGGTATGATCCTTTGGCTTGACCCTTCAAACAGATGTGGTGAAGGTCACTTGACAACAGAGAAATAAGAGCGATATCGGCTTATAAATAAAAGGAAAGAAGAGTAGGTGCTCAAGTGGAGATTATTCATTAAGTCTATATGGTCAGAAATTCATAATCAAGGACTTAGAAAATATGCTAAGAAGTCATACAGACTCATACATACGAGAAATATGAGAAACTAGAATAGCCCGAGGGAAATTAGGAGAATATGAGCTTTATGATTGGAATTTTAAAGGATCGTGAGGCATAAGTCTGGCTAGCTAGGAAAAAAGAGGGAAAATGTATTAAAGCCATAGATTCAGGTCAATTTAAAGAGCATAGGGATATTTTGTAAGTAAGGCATCGATAAGCGATGTAAAAGATAACTAGAAAGTAATGACCATACTAAATAGTATGGGTAACATGATCGATCATACGAAATGCTAAAGGTATTGTTACACCTCAAAAAATTTTCCGTTGATGCACAGTGAATAGACTAACAAAGAGCATGAAGTACACGGTGTTGTAATAAGTAAGGAATGACATTTGATGACCCTAAGTAAGATCTCAAAGACATTCGATGTTAGACGAGAAAGTTTGCCAAGAGAAGGCAAGGCATACGATAAGTATTGGAAGAGATTTACGAGTAACAAGTTAATGATGATTTAACGATGCTTTGGAGAAGAGTTATAACATCCCTTAGATTATTAATGAGGTGATAAACAAGTGCCAAGAAGGTTCCATAAGGATTGGAGATCAAACGAGTCGACGAGAATAAGTTCGGAATATTTGGGCATTATACGGCCAAACATCTTGTGTATAAAACATACGGACACGTCATTGTAGTATAATCGTGAGAATGACACCTCTCTGGACCCGAATCTACGGCCGGACATGCGCGATGTATAATTTATACGGACCGTATGTTGGTCCGTAGAATATGGTCAGGACTGAATTGTGTTATTAATAAGGGATTCAAGTTTCATTTTATTTCATTTCGATTTAAGTTTCATTTTGTTTCATTTCTCTTTCACTCCACTTCTCTCTAGAACATCTCTCTACACTTCTCCTGCGGTTTCAGAGATATTAGTGTTCAACTTCATCAAACCAAGTGAATCAAGTGTAAGAAACCATTTAAAGTTCATCGATACAAGAAATCCAAGTGAAGGTGAACTGGGTTTTCTTTAAGGTTTTAAAA
>NW_026719955.1:0-10683 GCF_029784015.1 Lycium ferocissimum
AGCTAGGGAACAGCAAAGAAATCATTGAATCTATCGCACAACCATATCTTTGGAAGAATCCCAAATACCTTCTCCAATTTACATGAAACTGAGAGTCTGGACCTATCCTACAACAACTTGAATGGAAGAATTCCTGTTGGCCTACTTGAGCTACATTTTTTGGCCGTATTTAGCGTGAAGGCATAGGTATATCTGGTGGTACCACCATTTAAAGACCAGTTTCAACTTTCGACAAAAGCGACTATCAAGGGAATCCTTTTTTGTGGTGATCCATTAGACAACGAGTGTAGCGATACTAAATTGTCAAATACCTCAAATAATAGAAGTCAGGACTATGCAGGCTTTGTGGATATCACTACAACAAAAAGGGGCTTTAGTGGCAATTAAAAAACCCTTTAGCGGCAATAACAATTGCCGCTAAACCTTCCAGCAATTGCTCTTTGGCCGGTGGTGAAACCGGGTAAAGGCTTTACCGGCTGTGTAAGAAATAAAGCTTCTTTTATTGCCGCTAAAAGCAACAAGCTTTAGCGGCAATTATTTGCGGCAATCGTAATGGTTGCTAAAATGCAAACCAAAAAATGAACAATTATACCCTTTTAGAGTCCATTATTATGGCCTATGAAAACTAATAAAATGGCCGCTAAAATCTAGTCACTTTAACGGCAATTATTTTGTGGCAATTATAATGGCTAAAATATTCCTTCAAAAAATGGTAATTATGCCCTTTTAGTGTCTATATTTATGGCCAGTAAAGTCAATTAAATTGCCGCTAAAAGTCACAAGCTTTAACGCGATTGTTTAGCCGTCGTTGATAATATTTTGCTACATTCAAAAATAAAATTGCTAGTATATAGAGAATCTCACAGTGACAACAAAGTCTGGCAAATACTAAAAAACAAATTACTATTAATTCATAAAACAAAGTATATCTTATTAATCTAAACAAACAAAAAGAAGTAATGATCCAAAATATAATGTCACAACTTAAGAAAATAAAATGATATTGTTTGAAATAAATAACTAATGTCATTATATAACTAATCCTATCAATTAATGTCTTCAAATAATTTTCGCAACTCTTCATCGTGTGGAATCTTCCAAAAGCGAAATTTTCCAACTCACCGTATGACCTGAAATAATAAAATAAATATGTCAAAAGATGAAATAAATGTAGAAAAACACCGCAAGTATACACCTAAAATGCCACCGTGAACACCTTTTTGATATATACTAATGCACTAGGTGAACAAGCAGTTTCTATCATCTCATATTTGAATATTCAAATTTCAATCTTCTGAATACAAGCACCTAAAGCTTATAACATGATCAATGCCACTAATCTTTGTGGATGATAGAGATACCGCCCGAGCAATAAGTGAAAAGGATTTCATACTACTTCTTGATATAAGAAGAGCAATGGCTGTAGCAACAAGAACTGCCATCCACGGTACATGCAGGTAAACTAGTCAAATAAAGCAAGCTATATCCCCAATTTAGTATGCTAGCTCCGCCCCTGAAGTAGTACGCTCTAATAAAAAAGAGAGGTAAAACCTTAATCAAAGTATACCAGCTCACTAAGGAATAGTACCCAATAGCAAACTAATTGTAAGTTGTAAAATATCTTTACATCACTATTCTAATCAATGCGAAAATTGCAGCTTACTAGATAGTTTGGCCCAGTGACGCCAAATAAAAGTACAACATTTATTATGTGCATATTTATAATCCAATGCAAGAGCGATGACATAAAAGATAGACCTAGCAAGTGTTTTAAAATATCTTAGGCATGTCAAGGTAGCAGCTAAACAGTAACACATCATCCTACTTGTGTCTGATATAATATAGAAGATACAACTCTTTTGGAGAAATCATTTCCTTCTCAAGATTGGAAAGTACTATACCAGCTCACAAAAGAATAGTGCCCAGTAGCAAGCTACAACTAGTCTAAATTCATTGCCGCAATAAAAGTTATTCAGGTTCATAAAAAGCTTCCTTTTTTATAAATGTCCTCTGTAGCACACTTCAAATGTAAAAGAATACTCTAAACTCTTTTTTCTCCGTTTTCTTAAAGTGAACAAAGTGATCAGGACAACAAATAATTCATGAAACATACTTTAAAATTGGGAAGCAACCAAATAATTTTCTCAAAGCAAAGGAAAACTTCCAATCTTATCTCCATGATTCAAAAAGATGCCTAAACCATTTGACTAATATTGAAGAGTGAAAGCAAGCTATTATGTCGGCCCTGTAAAAAAAATGGATCAACTAGTTACCTTAAATTATAACATAACAATTATATATTTGTCTTCTTTTAGGAGTACTTCAACAAAAGATTTGACTTATTAACAGTCAGAAAACAAAAATGTGTAAACACTATCTAATGACAAGAAATGAACTAAGACCTCAAAAAAATGTTACTCAACCGGTAGAACTAAACTAATTATGTATGGCATAGAGAGGATTACTTGTCGAAAAATCCATAGCTTATTTGAGGATTTTGCCAAAATTAAAGATTGAGACCACTAAGAGTTTGTGCTAAATGAATGATTCTATATTTTAAATGCCTCACACTCAGCGTAAATGTAACTATCCCCAAAAAAAGGTTAGCTAATTAATTGTTGACTTACCAAATTAGCAACATAAATAAGTTGGAATAACTATTTAAGAGGTATGTTGCCTGAACCAATTTAGCCTTAGTTTTAAAAGGTTTAATCTAAGGCATTGCTCTCAAACGTATTAGATACTAAACATAGACTAGATTTAACACCCACATAAATAACGAAAAAACACAAGAAAAGTTGGGTTAAATTATTATGAGTGCCCAAGTTGAATGCTTAACTAATTAAACCATTTGATTAATTAACTAAGCGACGACCTCTTGTTTAGGTCGTTAGTGTCTTGAACCTATACCAATTAATGAATTATCTGAGCAAGGATGTAAAGATTCCATTTTACTAGACTGTTTATCTAATCAAAATCATTTGTATTTAACTAGAGTCTTGTCCTATGTTAGACAATAAAACATTAAAACAAATAAGCATATAGTGAATAGAGCAAATAAAATTAAAAAGCTAGTAAACCGAATAAACAAACCCCCACTTTAAAGTCCCAAAATAGTACGCTTTTTGATTTTCTTGTGTAAAGAACAAGAAAGTAAAGCATGCAAGGTTGAATGAGCGTCTTGAACTCCTCCATGAAACTTCCGCCATGGATTCAAAGTTTTAATGTTCTTCTGCAAAGAATAATAAATTCAAAAAGAACTCGCCACTGACAATTTATGAATGTGAATAGATGCAGATTTGGTAAGTATAACCAGAAATTAGGCAGGTTATCAATGAATTCAGAAAAGCTAACAACACAACTGCTAAAAGCCGTCTTCTGAAGAAACATACCTCACATTTTCGGCATTGTCTATTCTTCTTTGCATGGTTCATTGCCAAACCTGAAAATGCCTGCAAATATTCACATTAGTAGTCAAAACATTTTGTACCAAATACTTGTTTTTTGTGATAGTAAAGAAAAAAATAAGAGACATTACACCAAAATAGTTTGGTTATAGAAGGAACAACACAACTGCTTAGTCCACAAACCTTCTTTTATAAGGTAAGGTAGTCTACAAATCTAATGTCCCTTAAAAAATTTCAAAATGCATCTGAACAGAAAATTGATAATAGCCCATCCCTCCTAAAGCAAATGAAAGTTTGATGGCAGTTCAGTTGCTTTTACAGGGTGAGTGTAATTGATAACAAATTTAACACTTTAATCAACCAAATCATTCAAAAAGGTGAAGAAAAAGTTTTTGAGGAAGCAATACAGTATCAGGTGATTCTACACAACCAAAACGGGTACTATTGAGCCCACTCCAATTGAATGTAATAGCTATATTATACCTTGAAATCCTTAGCCATCAAAGCACTTCTGGTAAAGTAGACACCACAAATTGAAGCAACAGTCATGAAGATAGATTTCGCATGTCAGAGATATAGTCTAGATCTGCTATTTGATTAATGCAATTTTTAACTATTCAGCCCAAATGAAATTAAAAGGGAAACAAAAATGGTTGTAGATCTAATGGAGCTATACCTACACAGGCTAAAATAAAAAAGGCCTCCATAACCGAAAGACTCCATCCCTGGCTTAATTTGCATATCAGTTCCCTTAGCCTACACCGAATCAGAAACATTAAGCTTACAAACTTGAAAGACTTCTCTTTACAGCACTTACATGATTTAGGATCGACGGTACACCCGTAAAGTTGATGAATTTCTCGCTCTAAAAAAAGGTCATTGTAATTGGATTACATAAAGAGAAAACTCAAATCTTGTAGGCAATGAATATAAAACATCTGAGGAAAGAAAAACTTACGAAAATTCTTGAAAGCATATACAGTAGGATCGATTTTGGGAACAGCAGCTGGTAATCGCTGGAAGAGCACCGAAGCGACAATGTTATCATTATTGGATGAAGAAAACCACCGTTATCATTGCACAGATCAGCCCGCAGACGAACATCATCTCTGATTTTCACAAACCCTAACACCCAAATTCCACAGCTCTTTAGAATGTTTAATAGTCTCTTCTGTATGTTGAAGAGGCGATGGTGATACAAACGAGTTAGGGTTGAGCTACAACGCTATTTTGCCTTTCTAGAAAACATCTTAAATTTTTTGAAATTAATTGGTGATTTAGCGAGAATATTTTTAGGAGGGAATAAGTAAATCGTCTGCAAAATATTTGGAGGGAAAGGTAAAATCATCAACAAATGTCAAAAACTAGTGGTTTTAGCGGTCATTCCATTTTAAAGCCGGTACAAGAATACCTTTTCCTGGCCAATATCTATTAGGCGGTAATATTTCGCACTAAATAATGAATTTGTGGCCATTAAGTTAATGCCACTATAAAATTGTCGCTAAAGGCCCTTTTTCTAGTAGTGTATAGAGGATTTCTACATCAGCTTTATTGTGTCTTATGGAGCGATCTTGATAGGACTAGCTGCAGCACTCTTCAATCCTTATTGGAGAACTGCATGGTTTAGGCTTGTTGAGGCTTTGATGTTCTCTTCTTACTATTTTCTACTAGACAATGTTGTTACACCCCTCAAGAATAGATGGTGGAGGAACCTTGGGTAATTGTTGTTCTCATTCTTAGGGTTCGTTTGGTTCAAAGACAAGTTATGCTAGGATTAGTAATTCTGAAATTAGTTATGATGGCAATATTTCTTATCGACCGTTTGGTTTGTTATATTAAAAATAGCATGCATTGCATAACTTCTTAATCGGGTGTATAAGAATAGTACTGGTATTATTAATGCCATGGTTTTATTATGTATAAGAATAGTATTGAATAGGGTGTATAAGCAATACTGGTGTTAATTGTACTAGACTTAAATTTGCAACCAAACATTGTACTGTAATTTTTTTTTTTTGAACATTGTACAATAATTTTATACCAATTTGTCATAAAAAATAAAATAAAAACTATAATTTATACCAACATTATTCTACCTAATAATACAGCCTGCCAAACAACCCCTTACTGTATGGACTAGTAGGTGAAGAGGGATCAGACTCGAAATATGGGAAACATACTGTCAAAATCTATATATACTTATAATGTGAATTATATTGTATCAGATGTTACTTTCATGATACATCTCTTACTTAGGGTAAATACATCTCGCAAGATCACTAACACAGTACACATATATATCATCCAGAAATGTAGAACAAAATGATAAAGTGAAACTTTACCATTATTTTTGTAATAGTACCTTGTAACTCAGAAGCAAATATCTACTTGCAACCTCACAACTAAAGGAACCATTTCATTCAAGCAAATTCACACAACAGCAAAGGAATGGAAGAACACGCTATCAAAGGAGATACAGATTCATTAGTTTGGTAAAAAAAGGAGTGAATCAATTTCTAAGTTTAAACTCAAACTTAAAGTTGATATACAATAATTGATCAATGCTATGCAATATTGACGAGATGTTGCAAAACTAAAACTAATAAAATAAGAACACCCAGTGAGCTCGTTTGGAAGGTTGTTACTTATTGTATTCTATGTGTTAGTTTAAATACGATATTTGTTTTGATTGTTATTTAAATTTTATTGTATCGTTAAATCTGGACCACCAGTTAAGGAAAACAAATCTGTGTCATTGTATGACCAACATTTCACAGTTACCAAATCCAAGAACTCATTTACAAAATGTCCATAACAAATACACGCAATTTCCATTCAATTCATAGGCCATAGCATCTTCAACATAACACCCCCTTAAAATTATCACAACAAGTAAATTATTACATTATCGAGTGCATTACCGATTGGAAAAGTCTACCTTCTCATACATGTAGACCACGTGGTCCGTATCTTGTTTGTCCAAAAAGACTACACTGATGACTTATAGATTCATATGATAAAACCTAGGAAGACAGGAAACACCTACATAAGACTTTCTTTTTGTCTTATAACTCCAATACTGTTGACCACGTACTTTGAACGCTTGGTTGTTTAGTGACATGACGAGTATTCAGCTTTACCACCTATCTGCCAAGCGAATTCCTTAGCTTGGTCGCTGCTTCAAGTACTTCGTCTTGACTCAAATTTTTCGCACATACAATACGCTCATTCTTGTTCTCTGATTGAAAAGGCAAATCAGTACATACCCTTGAAAACAAATTACAGGAAAAACGATTGGTTTTTAAATAAATTGATATAGCAAGTATATGAGGCATAATTAGGAATATTATCTTCACAACACACATTTTTGTACAGTTCATGTATAGATACTTGTGACTACTTCTGGATAGGGTTGCGAGGCGGCAAAATGTGTTCGATATGATACATTATATTTGACACTTCCTTTAGCTGTCAATAAAAAACCTATCTGCTTGCTTGTAGCCCAAGTGGCCAAAAAAAAAAAAAAAAAAAAACCCTCAAGGCCTGTTAAAAAGGTCCTCAGGAGTGCAAGTCTCTATTTTAGGTTTTTGCTACTTTCATGGTTCTCTATCAACTACCTGATCCAGCTCTTTTTTCTTATTGGGTTATACTTTGGCATATTGGTGATAAACAGTTGCAAAAAAAGTAAATATTATCCATCTCAAAATGCACAAATCACACACCATATTATGCCTTTGTTACTTCATTTCTTAATGCCTAATTTTTGCAGCATTCTCCTCATCTCTAGATATAGAGAATTTGGCCTTTGTTATGCATATTATAGTGATCTGTCCTTCCCAAGGGCTAAACCTCCACAATCCTGTTGACGACCTTATCTGATTGGATGACTTAAAGTGGAAAGCTAGTTATGCAGTCCTGTGATATCTTTGATAAGCTTGTTGGGAAGAAACAAGCAACAACCAAATTGCACGACGAGGTAACAGCGGAAGAAATACCCAAGTCAAAACTTCTCACACTATTTGAACCAAGAGAAGACAATAAACACTAGCACAAATGAAAATCCGGGCAGCAGCTATACCAACAATAAAATAGCAAAGCAAGCAAAAATAAATTGAATGCAAGAGACACCAAATTTACGTGGTAAAACCCCTTCAAAGTGAAGAGGAAACATCCACGGGACCTACAGCTCACAAAAGCTCCACTATAATCAACAAGAGTTACAACAATGTTCTCCAAATGGCTACAACAAAAAAGCCAAGCACGGACCAACAATACATAAAAGATAGCACCAAAACTAGCGAAGAAATGAGAGAAATCACTCCCAAAAACGAGCTACTGTTCGTACTCGAAAACTGACGCTACAGACCGCAAAATCCAATCTCCACCATTGAAATCGAAGAACCAGATGTTGAGAACCCCCAGTTCAAATTTCAGCACGATCCAATGGTTAACGAATTGGGAAGCGCAATTTAAAGCGGGCTGCTTAGCAGAAAATTTCTGGACGAAAATCTGCTCTCTCTCTCTCTCTCTCTCTCTCTCATTTTTCTCTCTATATGGCTGCTATGAATTCACTCTTGTGTTCTAAAAATAAGACCTAAATTGATCCTATATATAGAGGAAATTTTGGGCAAAATTGGCTTGGTCCAAATTGGATTGGGTTTTATTAATCCAATTCCACATAGGAAGGCAAAATCCAAAAACCTATCAATTCTCCCCCTCCCGACTATGTGGAGAAAACCGCCATCCCGGTGATCAAGAAACACTCCAAATCTAGACTTGCAGCCAAGCCCAAAATGGATGACATCTTCACAATTAGGGAAAAGATTTCATCAAAATCAACTCCTTTCTTCTGATTAAAGCCCTTTACAACCAATCTAGCCTTGTACCGTGGAACCGGGTTACTATCTTTATTTTTCACTCTAAAAAGCCACACATCGTTTTTCAAAGCTTTTCTGTCTCTAGGAAGCTTAACCGGATCAAATGTATGATTATCATGCAGGGATTTAATCTCATCTTGCAGAGCATCAAACCACCTTTCTTTTTCTTCACTATCCATGGCCTCATCAAAACTTTCTGGTTCTCCCCTGTCAGTCAAGAGTACAAACTCTTGGAAGAATAACGAGATGAAGGTATTTTCTCTCTAATAGATCTTCTGAGAGAACTCTCTGGAGCATCAAAAGCAAATGGTTGCTGCACAACCACACCATCTTCCACTGGAGCATCAACAACATCATGCCGGTCATTCTAAACCCGATCATCTCTTCATTATCAACTTGATCTTCATTATTTTGAAGATTTTCTTCAGATGCAATAGTCACAGGAACTGGATCAACATCAACTAAGCTTTCATTGCTCTGAGAATCAACCTTTTCAGCTTTGTCAAAATCTTCAATTGTCTGGTCTTCAAAGAACACAACAAAGCTGATCCCAAGTTTAAACATTCTAATGGTGCTTGGGCAGAGTAGAGCACGAGCTATTGTAAATAATCGTTAATGTAAGAAACTTTTTGTATTATCTAGTCATTCAAAAGATATTTATAGGTAAGTTCTCTTGAAATATGAAATTTATAATATTGCAAAATAAGATATATTACCGGCTCACAAAAACAAATAACTGACCTGATGGTGACTAATCCGACACACTTTAAGGGCTTGTTTGGTTGGGAAACAAGTTATCAGGGAATTGTTATCCCATCCTCCCACAGGAATAAAAATAATATTACAACAAGGGGGATAACTAATCTCAGAATTATTTATATCCCAACCAAACATGGGATAAACTCATCTCAAATTTAATTTCAGAATTAATTATCCCTTATCGCTCGTACCAAACGAGCCCTAAGGATTGATATTCTAATCAACTTGCTCGTCTCTAAACTTGCCTTACCTGGTCGTGAAGTCATCTAAACAAACAAAATTTTGCCCCAATCACTGCATTCTTGAAATTTTGCCCCATTTGTCACTGCATTCTTGAAATTTTGCCCCATTTGTCACTGCATTCTTGAAATTTTGCCCCATTTGTTACTGCTCGTCCCTAAACTTGTGATTTTTTTTCTTTCCTCCTATTTAGTAGGTGCGGATAGATATGATTTGGGGAAATAGTTTAGTTTCAATACTGACTTTACTTACGGGTTCATTTATATAATACCATGGTTAAATAATTTAATAAGGTAAAAACATATCCTAAATAAAATTTATTAAGTGAGAAAAATTTATGTACAAACACATGTTATATATTTATTAATTTGGTGTTAACACCTTTGAGAAAAATTTATGTACAAACACATGTTATGTATTTATTAAATTGGTGTTAACACCTTGTACAATAAAATTACAAATTTGAGTTTAAGGAACCGCTTGGACACGGTTTCAAGCCATGGTTTGAAATCATGTTTGGACATGCAATTTGGATATCTTAAGTTATATTTTCTCTTATAGGCATAAAAACCCACAAGTTGTGAAAACTATCAAAACATTCTCAATTCTTATACAATCTTACCAAATGAGCAAGTCATAGTTCATAACAAAATTAATACGCTACAAGAAGGCCTTTCTAAAAAATACAACACCAATTGATCAAATTTTAGTTCAATAAAAACGAAAATTAACATGAATAGTAATGAGGTTGGTAGACATAAATAAAGGTTGGTGGAAGTTAATGAGGTTAGTAAATGGTCGGTGGGAGTAATTGTTAAAGATATGTACCAACTTATGAGTCTTTTTTTACAAAAATATAAACTTATGGGATAAAATCATCTCAAATTTAATTTCAGAATTAATTATACCTTATCGCCGTACCAAACGAGCCCTAAAGATTGATATTCCAGTCAACTTGCTCGTCTCTAAACTTGCCTCTCCTGGTCATGAAGTCAGCTAAACAAACAAAATTTTGCCCCATTTGTCACTGCATTCTTGAAATGATGACTAATTTTATTTTCATGTTGCCGTGTTGGAAAGGCACTGACATGTAGAGGTGCCTAAAGTCCTATATAAACCTTCTACTAGCTAGGTTTACAACATCAGCAAACAATAGTTTTAGAAAAGAAAGAACAATTATAAATAGTCCAAAAAAAATGGACACTACTTTACTGGGGATGAAGGATATGAGGAATATTAAGTTTTGGTTGTTGGTGCTTTATCTAGTGGTTATGGCCCATCAGTGGCAGAGGTAAGTCTATGAATCGGTTCAATTGAACCCACTTCGTTCAAAAGTTACACTATACAAATGGATTAACAACAAATCTTTTGATATAAAACGTTAAATCTTAATATTATTG